>NW_022738561.1:510793-517729 GCF_011630105.1 Anneissia japonica
TGTAACTGTCACAGGTTTATCCTTGATGACGGCCATGCTTGTTTTAATCATGTGACTATCTACTAAACTGGGATTGGTAGGTTGAATCAACTGTTGTTTCTCTTGTACCTTAGCAACCCTAGTAAAATACAGTGTGATAAAAAAAAAAGCATAAACCTTAAGCATATGAAATATTTTAACATCAAAAGCCTGACCACTAAACTGGGCACACACTGCACCCAATGATCATCATCCAACGCGATTTTATGGAGAATGCAACAGCAGGACGCAGCACATCAGATCGTTTTAATGACAATCCATTCAGACTGCTACCAAAAATTAGTAGAGGGTGTCGCATCATCTAGCGCTCACGGGAAGCGGAGTTGGATTCATCGTACGATGCACTAAGTGCCCAGCTTTAAGAAAAAAATTACCTAAAAAAAATGTCCTAATCACATCTTAGGTTTAAATTATGTAAAATTATTGAACAAACAAACTAACATGTTAGCATTAACACTCCATCCGTTACACACGGAGATCTCTGTGTTTGGAAACACAACGCTTGACCGCCAAATACAGAGATCTCCGTTTTTCAGGTTTTTTAACGAAATCCGATAGATGGGGTAACTACCGACATGTACTAATCATTTGAACACTATATTCAATCTGGACCGTAAGTATTTCACTATTTGTTTGTTTACATAGCGTAGAGTGGTATTGATTTACTTTCACAAAATCGCGATTATCCCAGCTTTGTTGTGCGAAATTGCATAAACCTCCAAAAGTGAGTCATTTTCATTTTACTGTTACGGGCAACAGTTTGTGATTAGAATAAAGTTATTGGTAACATTTTAAAGCTAAAATGTTTGTAATTCTTGTAGTGGCTGATATTATTTTTCAAATCCCTGGCGGTCAGAGTGTTAACATGAATACAAACCCCTCTCCCCCCCCCCCAGCACAGATCCCAGCACATTGTCCTAAAGTTATAAAAAGAAAGTTAAGGGCATAGCTCTACATTTTGTCGAATTAACTTAATAAAAATTTTTGCTGACAGTGATTTGAGCAGATTGAGATTTTCTAGATAAGTAAACACATTTGACCCCAAACTATGAGAGGACAGGAAAAACCAAGGACGATTAGATTTTAGTGGGACATCTGCATAAAATGAGTGACCATGGACATTAATAGATCCACTTTCCTGTGACTTTATTTTTAACAGAAGCACTGAAAATGCAATGTTCAGAACTGTGCAATTTTAAAATCTTCAAAAATGTTGCCAAAACTTCATCAATTGATTGCTCATTCCAATGCAAAAGAAAACACAGCAAAAGAAAATTTACTTTTTGTGACAATTTAGATTTTTACTATGAAAGTTCTCTGACTACCAATTTACAGTAACATGTTGATTGCCAGACCTTTTTTTTAGGTTCTGTTCCGTGTACCACAACAAGTATACACATGTAAAAACCTCAAATACACACAAATCTCTATATTTATTTATTATATATACACATTTTGAGAGCATCAGAGGAGATCCTATACAGCACTGCTTAGCACCTTTGCTTAGCTTAGCATTGCTCACACTAAGTTTTATGTAAGAGATACCTGTCATTTGCCAATATATGGGTTTGATATGACATCATCATGCCCATATTAGGACAAGTCAAACATACTATCATACTTTTTGTAATAGTATGGATATACTGTACCTTAAAGGCCTCTTACCTGGATTGCATCACCTTCAGGTATGCCATCATCTGCTCAGGTGTGGAGGGCTGTTGCTCGGCCACTGTATCCTTGTCCTCTTCAGTAGTGTGGTAAACATGGAGCAACTTGGAAATTTCACTCAACTGATCCAGTGTAAGAATTTCTGTTGATGAGTTTTCATTATCTACATCAAAAGGGCAAGGGGCAAACGTTAGATACAAAATTTTCTTGTCACATGATAACTGTAGCCAATCAACTTTTAAATAATATCCATAACAAAACAAAGGATAACAAAAGTATGCTAAACTTTCATTATAGATGACTATACTTAATTAATTTGACTTAATTATTTAATCTTAATAATGATAAAAATGACAGCAATAACAATACTTGAAAAAATAATATATTCTATATTATCATGTTTACAATACATCATACAGTATATTAAATTTAGTAGGTTGAAATACTGCAAACAAGTTAAATAGAACTTCTATATATGATTTTAATATTAATCCAAATATTAGTATGGTATATATATATATATATATATAAATATATATATATATATATATATATATATACATATATAACAAAACTATATATTTATTTTAATATTCAATGAAAATGACAAAAACTATAGTAATTTTAATAATCAAATTAATACTGAATATTGTAAAATTACTATTGAATTTATGTTATTACCACTCTTCTTTATTTTCAACCACTATCATATTAGATATAGGATTATTCGCTATGCTACTGATACTGTGTTGTTTCTTCATTTAATTTATTTTATTTGTCATGAAAAATTAGTGCGATAAATATTTTAATAAAATATATGATTGACTTGCGTAGCGCCATCAGCAGCTTTTTCATGAGTGGATACAGATGACATTATTATTAAATTATAGAGATCTGTATATAAACATCAAAAATAATTTCACTTTTTTCAGTAGAAAAAATAATTATTTAATTCACATTCATTGTCGTTTCAAGAAGCATGATCTCCCTTTCTGTTAACCATTTCCAGACTGAAAGGCAAATGAAGGCCACATCACATTTCCTGACCAACTAACTGACCAATTACGTTCACGCCGGCCGGCGTGCATTCTCAAGGCATGCACCGATAACATGTTTGCGAAAAAGAAAAGAGTATAGACTCGGCCATGTTTGAAAATCTGAAACTTCCTTCTTGGTATCTCTTATAAAGTTTATTTTTAAAAAGGAAGAGAAGGTCTTAGGCTTAGGTTTAAATCCCAGAGGATACAAATAACTTGCCCTCCTTTTCTATTATCATCTCAATAGATATGGGGATTTGATAGAAAAAACTATATTGTGCCTTGATTATGTTTAACTTCAGTCAGTAATGGATAAATATTCGTAGTCTTGACTACTGTATCTCATTAAATCAATTGAAAGAAGTTATAATACTAGTAACAATAAGAATAATGTTACATTTATAAAATGCATAATGCCAGAGATTCTATGTTCTTTAGATAAACAGAAAAGGGAAAAAAAAGAGTGATAAAGAAAAAAAAACTAAATCAAGAAATATCCTAAAACTAACAAATGCAACAGCATTGTAGATGGAACCTTAACTTTGCAGTTAACATACTACCCTTATAATTTGAAGGTATTTGGTTTGATCCTGCAAAAAGTGCCAGAATTATTGTGACAATCAACAACTTCAGTCCACAAGTGTTTTTATAAAAACTTGTTTAAAGAGTATCTGGGTGTCCATATAATTTGCTCAACAATTGAAAGAGACTTCAAACACAACTGACTAACCCAGCTTCTCAGACTTGGAATCAAAACAGATACATTTCTTTTCACCAAGCACAGATTTCCAAAAGTGTTCACGTATTACAGTTATTAAACTGGACTATACCAAAAACAAAAAATAAAGTGGCTGATCCTGGAATTCAAAAAAGAGGGGGCCCTAAGGAGGGACTTTTATAGTTGGTGAGTCTAGACAATCTCATGGTTAGGGCTGAGGTAAAAACATTTATGATTATTACTCCTCTAGATGGCCAGAAATGGCATTCTCAGACTTAAAATTTGAATACAATTTTAATTTTTTTTCTGCATTTTTTTCTTTAATTTTGAAAAGTTTTAGGAGGGCCCCCTTAAATCTGCCACTACAATGAATAAAATGAAATCATTTCTACTATCAAATTTATAAATTTAAAGCACGTACTGACTTAATGAATGCTGGTGTTATCTATTGCGACACCAAATCATACTTCAGAAAGTAGAAAGATTTGTATAATGAAATTCTTACATTATGTTTTCCATTATTCTAAGGCCGCAGTGAATCCCCTATGACATAATATCAACTGAAAGTTGCTTTGGTAACAGATATTGCAATTATAAGGAAATTACATATTAAGTGTAGTTAATAAAAGCAATTACCAATGTGGGATGCATCTGGGTCAAAGATAATAAGATAAAAGTTTACAAACATTACTATTTACAGTGCCAATGGATCCAAGATTTATTAATAAAAAAATACATTTGTCCAACTATGATTAAGACTGACCCTTATAAAATGAAGCACAAAAGGGCAGCTGATATTCAAGGGATATCTTCAATTAATTTGGTGAAAACTGAAGTTTTGTTTGTGTTAGATAAATATTGATTGGTGGGGGGGGGGGGTAGCTTGGAGTTGTACTGCTGTTTGCTCTAGGATATAAGTAAGCAATAAATTCTACCAGTAATGCAATGATAGGTAGTAGGCGCATATATGATCTGCAATTATTTTTAGCTCCAATGAGGAGCTCTAGAAACATCTGTTTTTAAATCTACTGCCTCTATTACACTGCCCTCATGAGGCTGATTGATTAATTGTTGATTAATAGAACTTTTTTGGATCTACTGCCTCTCTTATACTGCCCTCGTGAGGAGCTCTAGAAACATACGGCTGATTAATAGTTGATTGATTAATAGATCATTTTCAGTTCCACTGCCTCTATTTTACTGCCCTCATTGGAGCTTTCGAGATTACGAGAACTTGTTTTTAATGAAATTAGTCCTTCTCCCTATATTTTGCATAAATGTATGCACTCACCCCCTGTCTGTGGCACAACCCACACATTCCTGCAGTTGTTTATCTCACTGGAACTGCATAAGGATTACCTCTTCAGGCCTCAAGGGAACCTGGAAATTACCCATGGGGAAGGAGGACGCAATCTGTTCAGCTCAGGTTCAACACTGTCCTAAAAGGTGTCTTCAACAATAAATCTACATATACAATATCAGAGATGCATGCAATTATAACAGCGTCCTCATGGGAGGTCAGGGGAAATAATTGTCTCCCCATCAGATAACCATTGACCCTCATCGACCGACGCCATGATGAAACATTAAGTTGCCAATCCAAAGTTTTTTGTGATTCCTAACACTATATTCTAACACCACAATTTTGGCCCATTTTAAATCATAAAATCTATTCCCATGACCCAGGGATTTAATTCTGGGGCTCTGATCAAGGCTCTAGGTGACCCCTTGATTCTGACCCCCTGTCGGACTTGTCGGACACCCTGTCGGCATATTTCTAGAGCCGACACTGGATTACATATATTAGAAAGTGCCCTATGACTAACCTGTGGTTTCACATGGCGGAAGACTAGACTTTTTGAACTCAATCACTTCATTTTTTTTCTTTTTTTTTAATTTGTTAAAAAAAGTAATTGAATTAATAATGATAACCATAAACCTAGTCATTAGAAATCTTTTTTCTTGTTCAAAATGAAACTAGGCCGATGCATAATGATGTATGTCATTTTTTTCTTGGTTCATTACTAATCAAATTTGTAGATGACAAATATACATCAAGTTGGTATTGAATTATGATAATTTATGTGACTTAGTTTAAATGTAAAAATCTGAATACTCCACTAAAAATTATTATTATGCCAACTAAAACCATCTGATCTAAGCATTTTGCTAATACCCATTCACACGACGTACAACAGAAATGTAACACATTGTTACATGGTTATCACCCACGATATTCCTACCAAGATTCATTGCATTCACATAAGCACTTTCTATTTATGTAACATCCATTTCTCTTCATAATATTTATGCTTTTCATTAATGAAATAACATTGGCAAGTTTATCTATGGTTCATCATTGCGAAAAGTCAGGCCTAGAAATATTGGGTTTGTTTTTAAAAAGTTTGCAGTACAAGGCTACAAATGTCAAATCAATTAAAGTTCTTGGGCACGCATCATCAATGTAAACATCTCTGTAAACATTACAGACATCGTTGAGGTCTGTAAAGCTTACTGAGTTATTACACGGATGTCACATTTATTTTACATGGATGTGCATGCATTCACACGCTCATGTAAATGTAACAATTTGTTACATTTGCTAGCATTCTGTATGTGTGAGTCGGGTATAATGCGCTTTTGTCTCATGCTGCAGACCCCAGTTTAAGACCCAACTTGGGAAACCAGTTTAGAAATTTGGTCCGAATGCTCAGGTCCTCAAAAAAAAGTCACATGACAGCAAGATTGGTTAACCCATTAAATGTTGGTTTGCTCTGTACTGTGGCTGTGCGGGTCAAATTGGGCCCAGCCTAAATTTGCAATTACAATTTAAAAGTGGATGAGAACAACAAATTTATTATCATATATGAATGGACAATAAATGATAGACTGAATAAATGATTCAGTAAAACAATCAATAATAAAAATAATGAATGATATTATACTATTTATTTAAAATAATGGACACATATGAATATATAAGATACAATATTTCATTAATTATTATTATTATTATTATTGAAATATAATGATTAAATCTCATAAATATTGTCTATTACAGTACTCCTGTTAAAATTTATCTTTAACAGAAGGTAAAAATAAGACAAAAATGTAATATCCACCATCAATAAATATAGGCAAATAATATAACATTATATATTGCACACTATATCAATGTATACTCAATAAAAAAGTGATATTATAATATTGTGCAGAAAAACATTTGCATGGTCCACTTGATTTCCAGGATACCCCATTTCCTGTTGTTTGCTCAACATGCAGTTGAGTCAAGTCTCTTATTAACATTTTTATAGACCATAATCATGTGTAATTTCCAGGGAAACTTAATATTGATTGTGGGCTCTGTTGCAAGCGAACTTAAATACTGCTTTTTTTTAATTATATGTTTGATATTTTTCAAAAGGAAGATAATGATATATATATACACACACACACACACACACACACATATAT
>NW_022738561.1:517780-545385 GCF_011630105.1 Anneissia japonica
GTATTTCACCCTGAACTGATTTTTATAATGGATTATTTGAGGCAGAATATTCAGGAAAGGAAGGATTTTAAAAGGTGATTCATAAATTTATTAAATCCCGCCCAAGGACAAAAACGAAAAATGCTGAAGGTTAAGAATAACATATAATAAGCTATAACCTTATAATGTTAGGATACCATCAAACACGTAGGTGTAAAATGAGGCGAGGCTGACAAGTTAGATAAAGAAACCTACATTACTAATTATAAATATTAATATGAAATAAAAACTATTCAAAATATTTGTAGGAGCCATGATTTTATGGATATCATTACACAAATGTTAAAACACTCAATTAAAACTATTAGACTGTATTGCTCATATTGACCAGATCAAATATGAAATACTTATATTTTTTATAAGGTTATTAATATATTTAAAGACTAAATATAATTGAACAATACTTGCAATACTACAGTATCAGTAATATTGTTCATCAGAAATTCATGACATGTGAATGAACTTCTAAGCCTGGTTCTCACGAGGGCCCTTGTATCAGGATCGGGAGCTAACCGTTCGCGCTAACCGTTAGCGGTATCCGGATACACTAACGGTTAGCAAGCGCTATCGGTTAGCAAGTTGAGGGCGTTTCTATCATCAACCAATCACACGTACGCGTTTACAATTTCCAGTTTCTTATTGGCCAGTGATTCGATCATCATATTGTTGGTATCCGGATCGAGATTTTCTCGCACGGACGCACGGCAGCTAACGGTTAGCAGGATCAGGATCCTGCTAACCATTAGCTGCTGTGTGAGAACATAGCCGTTATTAACTTCAATTTTAATAACGTTTTATGTGCAAGGACTTTTATTAAATTCTTTTTAAACTCTATTTATATGATCTTTTTATAATTTTTTAAATTGGTTTATATGTTTCTATGTAATGTATTTCATACATCGAAAACCATGTTGTACACACTATCAAATAAAATATGTTGTATCTCGTACTAAATTTAAAATCACTGCAGAAATCCTGCGAGCCACCCAGCTTTATTAACCACCTTGCTCATCCTTAAAATCCACCAATGCTATAATACACTTTTCTTAAAATGTCTACCACCCATCCTTAGTTTTTTCTACAGCTACAAGAGTCTGTCAGCTAAGATAAAAGTCAATATGAAAATTAGAAACAATAATATTATTATTATTTATATTCGATAATTGGAGAGGAATGTAGTTTCATACAATAATTCTAAATACATGGTTAAGGGAGAGAAGTGTGGCAAGCTTTTACCTTTTGCAGTGTTGGTAGACTGCGATGGTGAAATGTCTTTGGGTGACTCAGCATCTTTACTGAGGACAGGGGATCCTGGCGATCTCTCCAGCAACTAAATGAAAAAAAGAATGGCAACATTCTCAAAAAACTTGTGAATTGAATTTTCAGGTACAATTACACAACATTACTAAATTACTATACAACAGATATGAAATCATGTGGCATAGTTGAAAAGCCTTAGTTTTCCAGTCCAACTGATCAGTGTTCGAGTCCACCACCAAGGGAAATAGTCCTGTTTGAGAACTAAAAAGGTATTTGAGTATTCTTTTATGTACTAAATGCAAAAATAGAGATAAATAGAGTTGTTGAGTTTTGTTTTGATATTGTTGGATAGAGACATAAGTTAGCAAAATACAGAAAAACAAAATATTTACTCAAGCCGGGAACTCACTGCATGCGACGGTCGTCGGCCGATGCATTTCTACGAAGAATATAAAGCCTCAACGTGTGCGCAATGGATCTTTTTTAATGACGAACCGTTCGGACTGCCACTGACAATCAGCGGTCTAAGGCTTACAGGGAGCAGGTTGTCAAACGCTCACAGAGAGCAAAGGTGGATTTGTCTGCCATACGACTGTTGTACAACACAGTGAGTGTAGAGGGGTAAGAATGTATCAGTGTGTAGAGTGGGACCCACTTTTGAGTTATGTTACAGCAAATATACTTAAAGTATTACTTTTATGTCATATTTATTTTTGTCATTTTATCAAGTGGAAACACATAAAATGAATAAATGAAATAAAATAAAGAAGGAAGTTAGTACTTTCATCACTCATTTTAAAAATACTACATATAGTTGTAGTTAAGATGACTTATCTAAAATCTACCTGAAAACAAGAATGTTAGAAAAATACAAACCAGCTGTTCCACATTTTCATAACCTAATCATCAAATTGAATCTAGCAGATAATAGGGAAAAAACCTAATAAGGATACTTAATTTTGATTGGCTAATTGCAATTGGCATAAACTGATTGGTTTAATTCTTGGCAGGTGAGATTTATTCAGCTTCAGCAGCATTTGAACTTGTTTGACAATTGCCAAATCCAAACGGTGGAACGTTGATGAGTTTATTGGCAGTGACACAAGATTTGACACCATTGGTTTGACAATCAAGAAATCCACACATGGACACTTATTAGCTTACGATTGGCAGTGACACCAACGAGTTTGACAATTGGCAAATCCAATGAGGCATCCTGATGAACCTATAATTGCTAGTGACCTAAGGTTTGAAGAATTGTGCATCAATGTGTCACTGTCAACATTAGGCTGATCAGTGGGCCCCATTGACATTCTTTAATTGCCAAACAATAGACCGAATCGGAGGCTCGAGTCACGTGACTTATAGTGGGTATTAGGGTTTGTTTACATCTATCGAGATCGTGAGACGACAGCGCATTAAATATGGCTTCGCCTTGTTGTTGATGTATTCGTTGCAAGAGTATTATTTTACAGTTATTTTAAATCCAAAATTAAATCATAGGATGTTTGAAGTTACTGCCAAGGATAATGATCATCATATGACAATTATTATTACATACTGGCATTAGGATGCACCATAACAACCATGCCTATAATTATCACCAGCCTGTGTCACAAGTTTGGTTGAGCAATCAGTACTGTTAAGGGTTATTTTCTATTTTATTACCTACAGTACTCGACTAAATAAATATATAGTCAAGGCATAGCAACTCCCTCCCTGCTCCGAGCCCTGGTCAAGGCTTAACACTCACATTGCAGCCTAGGCCTATGTACAGAGATTGCCATAGTAATTATAAATCACTATTTAAAAAAAACATAGGCCTACTGCTTTACTTTACTTTGGGTCGCTGTCTAAAAAACATAACTCTCTCAATATACTGTGTTCAATGAGCGCATTGCGGTTTACGATGTGGATGTTTATATTTAGTGCCCACTATATGTCACGTGACCAGCAATAGCTGGAGTCGCCGATTCGGTCTATTGGTGTCAAATCTTGTGTCACTGCCCACCATAAGTTCATCATCATCATTTCATTGGGATTCTGCAATTCATTGATTGTCAAACCATTGATATAAAATGTTGCATCACTGCCAAGTGCCAACCATAAGCTCATTAGTCTTCTCGGATAAGGACTATAAACCGTAGGCCCAGCGTATAGAATGGCTCGTGTGTACTATAAAGAACCTAGTACATCCTTCGAGACGAGTAGGGGATACCCCGGTGTACTGGAACAGACAGCCCCAGTGGTGGGTTACCGGGTAGCACAGACACAAAGGGGCCCTTAGGGGTGAAGAAAGTCATTGACCAAGTTCCTAGTCCACATATCAAGCGCCCTGAGCATCTTACATTAAATGGATATGTGGGCTATATAAAAATACACTATTATTATTATTATTATCATTCCATTTTTTGATTGTCAAACCATTGGTAGTATCAAATTCGTGCCACTGCCAGCTATAAATTCATCATCGTCTTTTCATCGTTGTCCATTCCAACAGAGGAACACTAGTTTGACGATTAAAAAATTATGAAATCAGATGTAGAAATAGTAATGCTTTTAACGATGCTCTAAAATATTATACATTTATTCTTCAATACGACACATAACAAGTGATTTAAAACAGCTGAGGGCTCAGCGCTCTATGTAATTGAGGTGAAAATTAACAAAATTATGATTAAGAAAAGCTCTAAGTTAAGATAAAACAATTGTATGGTCCATAGTACAATTGTCACTACAAACTGATTGAACAGACAGGCAGAAAAGTAGTGAACATGACAAATTTAATCTAGCTAATGGCAGTGAGTGATGTTCTTCACACTTCGTGGATCAAACAACTTAGCGAATACAATTCCTTGGCACACGTGAAGGAAAAATACATTTACTAAAAATAGTAAGTAGATTTTCTATCAATGAGCACACTTCCTGTCTTCTCTGCTTGTTCGTCATGGTGAAGGATTTGCCGCTTACATGTAAAGACCGCGATCTTTACAATATTTGAAATCCTTGACCCGGGGACTAAATCATTAAATTAAATCATACCATAGAAGCCCTACCATTTGTATGTAGCGTTGAAGCTCCTGTTGTTTCTGGGTGTGTTTCTGAAACTTGTCCGTCAGTGTGTTATAAGTATCCCTTTCTATCCTGCAAAAATCCAACAAAAAAAAAAGCATTTCTTAAGGATAACAGCTTCCAATGTTGTGGCATAAGAAATACTGAGTTATAAGATTCCTGTTATATTATTCTTACCGAAATTAGACTATAATTTATGTTTTAAAAGGTAATTTTGGAGCAATAATTGTAATATCTATTGATATTTTTAAAATTTTTTCCTGAAGGATTAATAAAGTTTGACCGTGACTTTGGAGCAACTATTCCTTGATCAGAAACTAGTCAGTGGCATTCTTTTAATAAATAAAACACGTTAAACCTGGCATGAATTTTCTTCCTTTAAGACCCATCACAGATTACTTGAGAAATAGATATAGCTGATTAAACAAATGGTATGTCTTTGTATGACTACAGTGGCATATCTGGGAGTCTTGAAATGGGGGGAGGGGGAAGCAAAGGTGGCGCTCGATTATTAAATGAGGGGAGTGAGGTAAGGTGATATGAGGTAGTTATTGGGAAGCAACCCTTTTTGGGGAGAGGGTGTATAAGAGACAGGTAGGGGATACCCCGGTGTACTGGAACAATATGCCACTGCATGACTGCTTAATTTGGATTATTTCAATGTTTCATGATAAATTTTTGAGAACAACATCGATCCTGTAACAATCAGTCCCATAGACTTTTATTGTTGTTGTAAAGCATAAAAAATAAACGTATGACTTACACGGTTGATTCCAGGGGGCCTACTGACAGATCTGTGAGGCTTTCTTCCTTCTCGGGAATTCGGTCTACTGTTTCATGTTCTTGTTCACTAACTGAAAAAATAGAATTGTGGGAAAAAAGTCAAAACCAAATAATAATACAAGTACTATAGATTAACAATTAATTAAATACTTTTATATTTGTATAGTAATAAAAGTATTTAATTAACAATTAATTAAATACTTTTATTACTACACAAATATAAAAGCTTTAAAGAAATTGAAACAAGTTTCATACATAGGTAATTCTTTTTTATCTTTCTTCTATTTTAATGTTTTTTGATATTTTGTGTTGTTTTTCATGGGATTTTAATGTTGTATTCATATTGAGCCCTCTGGAAGAACAGTAACATTTTACTGAAGAGGTAACGTAATATAAAGAACAAATTAATAAATAATAAATAATACGTAATCTTAATTTGTTATTATTAATATTCTCTTTATCAATACAGAATGAGACGTAAATAGTACAGTACAGTAATAACCAAGTTTTCACTTACCAAAACTACTTGTTTGCTGATCATCATACTGAGGATGCAGGGGTTTGAATGAGGAATTCTCGGACAAGGCAGGCTGGGTTGATGACACCGTACTAGGGTAGCTTAACTGCATGGGCTTGAATGAGGAAGTCTCGGACAGGACAGGTTGGCTTACCGACACTCTACTAGAGTGACTTGACTGCAGAGGCTTGAACGAGGATGTCTCGGACAGGGCAGGATAGGTTACTGACTGCCTACTAGGGTAGTTTGACGACATCTCCATCCTAGATTTATCCTGTGTGATGCGCACATCAGGGAGTTCTTGCACGTACCCATGAGGGTGATGATGATGTGTTGTCGCATTGGTAACACCCCCTGCCGAAGATGTGTAAATACCTGACATCTGATTGGTCAGCTTGACAGCGGGTGATGATGAGGCCAAAGGATATGATTGTTTTGGTGGAGTCCATGCTAAATTGCTGGTACCCGACCTTGAAACTATAAATAAATTAATATGGATGCAAATATGGAGTAATTTCCCTATTAGAAAACTGTGTTATTTTAAGAAACAATTCATTCTCATGCCTTCTAGTTATGTATGACATAAAATATTAAACTACATTTTTAAAATATTATAATTAAGATAAACTAACCATTTTTCTGGAATGTATCATAATTTCTTATTTCCTGAAAAAATAAAATACAGATTTATGTACTTCTTTAAACAGATTTATTTTCAATCGATGATATTTGCAGAGTGTGTGGCTGTTCAAGAGGGCCCATATGACATGACCTTTGAGATAGGCATGCGCAATTAGAACTGCAAGAAGGCTTATTGTTTTACTTATTTCTAGGGCATCAGAAATATTTTTTGCTTGCTGTTGGATGTTTTTTAATCATTTTAATACCTTGTGATCATCTGGATTCCTGAGTACCTGGATCCACTGCATCAATTCCTGGCACTGCCTCTGGAACTGCCCAATGATGTCACAATAATGTCCACCCTCCAGCTCAAGTCTTTGCTTCAAAGAGCTCATTTCCATGTTACTGTCATCAAGCCTGGATAAATGAAAACAGGGAAGAAAGGAATAAATGAAAATGTCTAAATAAAATTAACCTTTAATTTGGTGAGGTTCTAGGTTGCAAGAACTAGGGGGAAATGAAGCTTTAAGATGCTTGTTCTTGGTAATCAGTGAGCAGTGAAAAATTATAGTCATTCTTGTAGGTGTGATTAAAAACTATCAAGAATCGCACTCATATTTCATGATTTAAACATCCGATCATTTTTATGTTGTGTTACAGCTTAGTGCAAATTAACATCAATTACAAGAAAACAGGATATATGCAAAATGGCTAAACAATTTGAATGATGTCTTAAGCTCTGTTTAAGTTTTATGTGACAAATAGCTGTGACTTGCTTATGTGTATGGTATGTACTACAGTATAAATCATGGGAAAATCAGAGACACTGTCAGAGGAAACTTGTATGGATGCAGTGGCATATTAAGGGGGAGGGCAGGGTCGCCAGTAGCCCCCTCCCCATTAAAAAAAAATTACCCTCAAGTAGAAAAAAAATCACCTATCACCTTATTTTGCATAGCTAGCTCCCCCTCAATTAATAACCGATATCCCCCACTTCAATTTCGTGCACCCATAAGGGGGCCCCCATTTCAAGACTCCTTGATACACCACTGTATGGTGGTGGTATTTTATAGATGCAGGATGTACTACATGTGTAGTGAAATCTTACTAATGACTTTATCAAAACATAGTCTGAGATTTAAGTAAAGTTCCTGTTTCTTGCAATGAAGACCCTTGTTCAAAAACCAACTAGCATCTGTTTAAAAATTGGTGTCTGATCACTTGGCTACTCAAATAATGGCGATAGCAGCATAGCTCAGTCGCCTAAACTGGTGGTAGCCACTGTGTGTTGCCTGGAGTTAGGTTGGATATGGGACGATTTATCTTTTAAGTGTCAGTACTGGTACTGCACTGTGGTCCCTGGGGCCCAAGAATTAAAATTTCAATTTTGATTTCAAAATAAGGCTAACAGTAAAAATCTAATTTAATTAATTGTAAAAAAATAAATATTATGAAATTAACCTCTGTTGCAGATCTTGCGCAACATTTTTCCATCTCACGGTCATGCTCTGTAACTCCTCATGTGTCTTTGCTTCCATTGCCTCTATCTCCTTCTGATGACCTTCTAATAAATTTTGTACTTGCTGTCGATGAGACTCTTGTACTTTCTTCTGCTCCTGTTGCATTCGAGACTCAAATTCCTTCATTCTGTTTGCGACTGTTTTCTCGACCTCCGTTTGTGCCTCTGTCTCCTTACGGAGTCGGCTAGCTTCAAATTTTGCTGCCTGCATTTCTAACTCTAGTCTCAAATTCTCCTGTAGGAAAATATTCTGTTATTAAACATATGTTATCTTCAATTATTGTCTTTAAATGTATTATAAGTTTATATTATGTATTACTGTGTATTTTAGCATTATTTAAATATTATCTATAATGCTGTTGGTATTTCAACCTTAGAAAAAAAATTCATACAAACCAATGACAATGAAAAGAAGTTGAAATAAAAACAATATTGAGAAAAATAACAATAATGCAGCAAAAATTCATGCAAGCATTCATACTGGATCAAGAGCTCACACAATTTAACACAAAAAATGGCAAATATATTTTAGTATCCAAATTTTTGTTAGATGCTTTAAAACCATTACACCTTTTGAAATTCTTTTTATTCAATCACACAATATTTAATTCATATTAAACACAAGGAAACTGTTAACTTACACTTTACAATTATAATACATCAATGTAGTAATTAATTAGTATAGTAATTAATTAATACAATAATCAATCAATATACAATGTAATTATTTGGTATAGTAATTAATTTTTCCTGCAAGTAAATTACAGACCTTTTCTTGTTCAATATCTTGCAGTTGTTCCTTCAATTCCATCATTTCAGCATGCAACGTCTTGACAAGTTCCTCAGCCTCAGTTGACTTTTCTAGTGCAGCAGCAGAACTTACCTACAAAAATTTGAAGAGATTATACGTTTGAATAACAGCAAACATCAATTAATATTAAGAGCAGTCACTTCATAGTGTACATACCACCGACCTGTGCCTGAATAACCAAACATTATGCAGGCTGGGTATGATAGGCCATATCATTGTTATTTGTATTCAGGCACATCAATTTCTTCAGCATAAACTTAAAAAAATAATTTAATCGTACGTCGCTGCAGCATACCACCATTCTATGCCTGAATACGAGGGCGATAACATTATATTATTTTATGGTCGAAGGTAAAAAACTTAATTTCCATGACCACGACCTTTCTTCAACAAATTTAAGGGTCTCTTTCTTTGATTATTATGTACCATTCCAGTAAATTGTATGATCCATTCCTTGGTTTTTGCATAATCTTGCTAACAGAGAGAGCAGTGAATACATAACCTCCTTTGGAAGAGATAATGATTGGTTACCTTGGATAATAAAGGGAATTCATTATGATAACTGATTTCTGAGTAACTTTTTACTTTTGGACATTTATATCATCCTTTATTATTATTATTATCATTATCATGCAGTTTTTTATTATGTTTAAAGCCATCATGTCGAATATTACCCTCCACAAACTAAAAATTCTCATAGAAAACTATTATCATTATAATTATTTTAAATTACTACTACTAATAATAACAATAATAGTAATAATAATGTTATCAAAATTATAATTTTATTAATATCAATAATCATTTATATTTATTTACCTGTTCTGAAAACTTACAATATTATTTATAATTATTTTAAATTACTATTACTAATAATAATAATAATAATTATAATAATAATAATAATGTTATTAAAATTATAATTTTATTCATATCAATAATTATTTATATTTACTTACCTGTTCTGATTCTAATTCTTTTAAATGTTTCTCACTCAAAAGCTGTAATTCCTTCTGCAATTTAATTTGTATTTCCAATTTCAAATCCCTTTCCTAAGAATGGAGAAAAAAAACATACAAACATCATTTCTGTTCTACTTAGATACAAGCAAGTACAACAAATATAAATTAACCATATTTTAACTGATGTAGGACTATTTCCATGAAATTTCATTGCGAGAATATTTCAATAGCAGGAATTTATACTACACAATTTACATAAATCAGCGATCATTCTTCTGAGAATATTTTTATTCTCAAAAGTGTTTATCAGTGATAAGGGAATGAGGATGTATGCATGTGGTTAGCAATGGCATGTAAGTCCTGAGAAAGATGGTTCTATTATTTTTTTAGAATGTCCTGGTTAAGAGTCTACGGCAATGGTCAGTGCATCCAGTTATTATCCAAGGAATATACTTCACCCCATATTCCTTCTCAGTGGTGCATAAAGAATACAAAAAAATTTGTAACTATGGAATTGATTGTGTGAATAAAGTTGACATCTGTCACAGAAAGAAAAAAAAAATACTATGGGATACAAATTCCAACTGAAATTCAATGTTCATGATCACAAAACTGAACCATAACATTTTTTACAATATCACTGTTCCAAATTTACTAACAATATATTGAAATGTGCACTTGAATGTTAAACTTCCATATTCTAAGCACACCAAACATATCTGTGAGGAAATATATGTATACACAGTACTACCTTTGCAATTCTGTCTTGTAGATCTTTTATCTGTTTATATAAATCTTCTTTCATTTCTTCAGAAGCTTGCCTTTTCTGTTTCTCTTCTTGCACTAACTGTAAACTTTCTTCCCTTTGTTCTTTACATGCCTGAATCTGTAAAAAATACAAATTAATTCAATATACAGTAATACTTTAATCAGCAGTATAATTACTGATTTGAAAATTTGTTTTAACACATGAACACCATCCAACAACAGGGAAGACAACTAGCATTTAGCAAGTTGCACTGACTGATGAAGATACGATGATATCGTTTCAAAACATAAACGTTAAAGTTTTGGTTGACTTTAAACAAATTTTCAAATCAGTATGCATAAATATAAACCAAATTAAGTTATTTGAACAAGCTGTATAAATGCTGTACAAGTTTTGAGTTATGGGACATTCCATTTTCCTTTACAGGGGTGTGAATACTCTTACCTCAGTTTGCTTATCTCTCTCAACTCGAATTGCTCTTTGCTGTTCCTTGCTGAGCTGGTCAACGGCTTGGGCCAAATCCTTCTCAAATGTAGCCAGCAGCTGGGAAGAAAATAAGTGATTATTTATGACTAGAATAGTTTTTTAGGGAATTATCTTGCCATTGGATTTAAACCCAAGACTTACTGCTTTAACTTTTTTATTGTTTTCATTTCCAGTTCATAATGACAACATTTTTGCATTGACCCATACCTCACACTAGTTCATTACATTTGTCAATGCTTTTAAAGCCAAGTTTCAGTGTTAAGATTTTTCCTAGTAATTATTATATTTCTGACAATCTCTGTAGTAATAGAGGTCAACATCAGTTATAGTGAAGAGCAATATTGTTTCTTGAGATGAAGACAAGACAAGACTTGCTGGTACCGGTTTACTGTGTAGCACAGACACAAAGTGACTCTTAGGGCTGAAGAAAATAACTGAATAACGAGCTACTGGTACACACATCCAGTGCCCTGAGCATCTTGTTTGACAAACAATATAGAATATTACTCTCCAGTTTCATAAATGTATGACCCAATTTCCAGGGTAACAACGTAACGAACATATGTCTTGGCATTAATGCGCTAAATAAATATAAAATATATAAATATATAAATATATTAATATTATATATTCAGGTCTGTCCATACTATCAAATTGTCTTTGACAAACAACTGTTGTATGCCCATATATAGTCATGATGTGATGTCATCATGACTATATTTAGGCATGTCCCACATTTTACTCTGGAAAGGGCGTCATTCTCACCTGTTTTTGGCGTTCTTGCATTTTCTCGGCCTCCTCTTTTTCTCCTTTCATTTTTGCAATAATTGCTACTTTTTCTTCTTCATTTTTCTTCCATCCATCTACAACCTTTGCTAAAGTCTAATAGAAAAAGACAATTTGTTAACATTTACAAGCAAAACAAAATAGTTCAATATGTTAATAAATGACTGGTTATATTTTTTTGATATCTGCCTTTTTTAGCTCCTATTCATTAGCTTCCTTTTAATAAACAACATAATTTCATAAAAATATTAAAATGAGAGAAATCACTCATCTCAGCTGTTGACATAGCATAATGTTCCTAAATGTCAATTGTGGTGGGGTATGTGGGTCATTAGGACCTTAGGTGAGTAACTTCCCTATCCCATAATGCATTGTTAGGTTAGGGTAGGGGTATGCAGGTCATTAGGACCTTAGAGGAGTAACTTCCCTCCCCCATGATGCATAGTTTGGTTAGGTTTCTTTGATTATGTTGAGAGAACCATACACATGCGCCAATTAATTTTCTTTCGGTTGAAATAAATTATATCGTAGCATATCGTACTGCTTTTGCTAGACTCACCTTGTCCAGCTGTTGTACCATAATATCCTTCTTTCTATCTGTGGAGACAGCTACAGCAAGTTGCTGCTGTGACTCTAGCAGCTTGGCCTGTAACTCACTTATTTGCTCCTCACAATGCTAAAAGGTGGTCGAAGGAAGGGGTGCCAACAAGGATGGGGAGATAAAAATTGGATTGAAAAAAAGACAAAATTATATAATATTAAAATATATTAATTTGATTTAAATCATAGTAGAAGCAGGATAATTTCTGAAGGAAATTTTTGTAAGATTTAGCAAAGAAGAAAAGTCTTCGGATGCTAAAAACAAATTAATTAGGAATGTATACAGTTATTTTCAGGGATATCTATTATGTTCCGTTGCATTCCTTCATACTCCTAATGTAAATTCCTGCAATTAATAAGATCAGATTTTGCCATTGAACAAAATTAAATTTCTTTGAAAAAAAGAAGATTAAATTAGGAATCTACTCATGCAATATGTTCCCTTGTATAAATTTGCAAAAATGCATGGAATAGATTCCTGTACTGCCAGCACCTGCAGATTGAGATCTGCAGGCGTTTCTACCAGCAGCGATTAGACAGTGGCAAATCAATTAATTTCAGTCCATGATTCAGTTAGTAGTTTTAGCATATTATCTTTTTATTATTCTGTATGGTACTTTTTAATATTTTATCTGTATTTTAAAAATTTTTGCAATTCTAAGAATTAAGACATGTAAGCAATGAGCATTGTAATTTTGTTTTTTCCAGAATGAATAAAGATAACCTTTACCATGATTTAATTCAGATGTTGATTTAAACACTCAGCTGTGATTGTGTTGTGAAATGAAGTGGAGTGGAATTATACTTTATTGGAGTTAAATAGCTTGGTGGTTAAGATGCTTGCTTTCCAATCCCAGGGTCCTGGGTTCAATTCCTGTCACAGTAACAGGCATTTTTCTCATGACCAAAACAACTCCACTCTTTAAGCCTTCTTACGAGACTTGGTCTATGCAAAGCATCATGTATTTATGTTTGCCATGAGAAGGGATTGCCAACTATCTAATAGGATCATGATTAAGTCGCTATTGATAATCCTTGGCCATGTGCATAAAAGAGAAAGAAATCAGAAGAAAATGGTATAACTACTACCAACCTTTCTCCTGTATCGTTCTCCATCTAGGCTATCTCTTAGGATCTGGTTCTCGGTGATTAGGGACGAGTTTGGGACGTATGCATGCCGCTGTTGGAGAGCACCTCGATGGAAGACAACACCACTGTCCAAGGAGCCGGGGGACACATGCGGCTTCATACTAAACGGGAAAAAAAAACTTCTTTAAAGACACTAATATACAGTACTGTATATAAACATATTTTGTAAGAATATTGGGAAAAATATGGACATGCATGTGGTGGGTGTTTTGTGGGTGTATATATAACAGGGTTTGTAGCCTGCCATTGGATGTGGGTATTCATGAAGTCTGTCAGTGGGTATGTTGTGTGTCAGTACTTTTGTGTGGGTATCAATAACAAAGCTTGTAGCCTGTCAATGGATATGCTGTGGGTATTCATGTAGATCATCATTGGGCATGTTGAGCATATTCTGTGGGTATTTTTTTTACATGTAACTGAGTACCTTAACAGTGCTTCAGTTTTCATACTCTCCAGTGATTCATTTTGACGCTCATTGTCATGGAAACCATTGCTAAACTGGTCACTCACAGGGGAGCTAGCACCATGATTAACATTTTCATTTTGGTCTGAAAGAAGAATATGTATAGACATAGCTCATATAAAACAAATTGGTAAAATTCATCAAAGTATTTACTTTATCCTGAGCTTTCTACAATGAAAATTGGATGTGTAAAGCTCTGTCCACTCTACCAAATTTTCTTTGACATAAAACCGTTGTATGCCCATATATAGTAATGATGTGCCTATATATGGTCATGATGTGATGTCATCATGACCATATTTAGGCATGTCACATGTTTTTGTCAAATAAAATTTGATAGCCTGGACAGGGCTTTAGAATGTACTAAATCCTGCAGTTATCATTGCAAAAAAAAAGGCAAACACGCTATTTTTTCATACTTCCTGGAGGGTTTTTTTCATACTTCCTGGAGGGTATACCTAGTCATACTGCGATGAATAACATACAACCTTGTTTAAACAAATCTAGGCAAGGTGGATATGAACCAAGCACCCTGGAATTGGCAGGCAAGCACCTTAACCAACCAAACTACAAGCACTTACAGGTGGTTCTGCTATTGATAGGCGAGATTATGTGATGCAGGCTTTCTCGTATTTCCTCCATCTTTGAAATGTCTTGACTCACTTCATGGATACGGTGATGCTAAAATGAACAAAGAAGTTTGAAATAATGACACGAGAATGACAATAACATGAAATATAAATGTTGTTTGTGGAGCACTAATGTCAAGTAAAAATGTTAAGCAAAGAAACCTAAGCACAGTTCGCCCTCTAATTCGAGACCACCTTTGGAACCCGAAAATTTGGGGTGGTCTTGTGGTTTGGTCTCCACATAGAGGGTTAGCTTAGTGTAATAGTTTAAAGATTGTTATTTGGTTCTTTGAAAAATTGGTGTCGAATTAAAGGTGTCTCGGAATTAGAGGAGTGTCGACTTGGAGGGTGCACTGTACTGTAATAATATTATTTGATTTAAAAATTTATACAATTTTTCTTATGATAGCTACCTCATTCTCTGTAGGCATATCATTGAAACTACTTGTAAATAATTCTTTCTTGGCCTTCTCTTTTGTCCCATATGAATATTCATTTCCTTTGTAGTTGTGATCCTCTGATTTCCTGTTTGAACCACGGATCGATGGAGAAACAGACACACCAGTGTGCCTTGATGGTGTCAGGTTCCTGGAAACATTCCCAGCAACAATAGACTCGGTGACACTTGTCGTGCTCGATGATGCAACATTTCCTGACCTACGTGTAGGAGATTCATGTGGACGTGGATCTGCTGACAGCCGCTGTTCAAGGTTCGCTAGTTTAGTTGAAATTGAGTCAAGGTGCCTATTGCTGTAGGCCAACTGGGCTTGTCGATTGAGTGGCATTATTCCACTCATCATTTCAGTTTCGGACAGGCCATGAGCCATTACGTTCTGTTGAAAAAGGAAGCAAGAATTTATTTACAAAACATCAAGCAACAGTACAGTAAAAAAAATTAACGCTGTGGCTAGAGATACGGTACAGTATCTTAACTTCCATTTGCTAAAGGCATGGTAAATTGCATTATCCAATAAAATGCTTTCATATGACTTGAGAAAGGACAGTACAATCACAGATTCTATACAGTATAAGGCCTAAGTATTTTACCTTTATCCGATATAGCATTTGACCTGACCTAAAGTGAAAGTCTACTACATTACTTTTGAGTTTTTTCTTTTCTTTTTTTAAAATAATATCACATCATTTAAAAGAGTCAATGTAATTCCTTGCATCTCATTTTCATACATTGCTATAGGCATGACCTATTGTTTCTATTATAACCACACATGTGAATATGAATGTGACTTTGTGAAATTAATCAAAATTGAATACTCCATTAATTATAAAACTAATAATTACAGATTTATGAATAAAAATATTTCGTAAAATTTTAGGTTTAGTATCTTCTTTATTGTTTTGTATTTTTCTTTTTTGTATTCTGGGTGCACAATAATATGATGGGTGGCATTGATTCAAAAGTGAACCCATTCACAACAGTTACTTCAAATGTTACTTCACCAACTTCCTCTGCATTCAGTGAGCGATATCACAAGTCTTCATGAACAATGACGTTACACCACTGGTGGCGGCATTTTATTGGATGATGCAGTTTACCATACCTTTCAGTAACGGAAGATAAAATACGGTACCGACACAGCAAAAAATAAATACAGTAGGCCTAGGTCTAATAAGCTTAAAAAGAAAAGTTTGTGGACAGTAAAAAGTAGAAAGTAGGTTAAATCACACCTGGCCAATTAAAATTTAGCCTAGGCCCTAGGCCTTGGGCCAGTATGTAGGCACCATTGGATTAGGCCTAGGCCATTAACTGTTACACATTACTAGGCCTAGAGTACAGGCCAGACATGCCCTAGGGCTAGGCCCAATCTATAGCAGCAGCGGCAAACAAGGCAAGTTAACCTGTCTTGACTTGTTGTGCAGCATACCCTAGGCTCTTAGTTACGGGCTTAGCTTAGACTAGTTTTTAAGATTAAAAACAAAAACCCGTATACACCTTTCGATTAATTATTACCACGAAAATGTAAGTTACCTGAATGTAGACACTAAATACTTTATATGATAAGTATTTAAGCACTTTCTAGTCAATAAAAACCATAACAAAAACTTCCAACAATGTCAACCGGATGGTTTTTGAAAACGCCTCCAGGAAGAGCGCCCTCTGTAGATGACGAGGAAAACTTTTGAGACGTTTTCACATCCAAAATTTTGAGACTGATATAGCCTATAGTATAGGCCTAGGTAGAGGTTGGTGGGCCTAGCTTTCATAAGCATTTATAATTTTAAATAAATATTCACTTATTATTATCGCAAAAGTCAACTGGTCTTAGAGAAATAGCCAATAATTTTGCAAATTCTGGCCTTGCCTTTTTGAATGTTGTCAGAATGATTCGACGGTATTTATTTTAGCTAGGCTGGCTAGCTAGGCTAGGCCTAGGCTAGCTAGCCTAGCTAAGCCTAGGCCTAGGCCTAGCTAGGCATAGCCCGGCGGTTACTCCTGTCTCTGCAAGCAAGAGGCGTAGCTTAGCTGTAAGGCATCATTATTATTAGGAGGAAGAGTCTAGCTAGGTAGGCCTAGAAGCTTATGCCCATAAGGTTGCTCACTGAACTGTGGTGGTGTAATTCCACGTATCGTAAGGTTGGCCAGGGTCCAGGACTAGGTAAATCGACGCAAGTCAAACTTATGGCGAGCTCAAGAAATGAGTAACAAATAGGCCTGCTGGGCTCTGGGTCTTGGACTTAACTGGTAGTCTTAACTCCTCGAATAAAGCCGGCTTTATCACGGTCTTACTAAAGTCATTCCTCTAAAGACCATTGCTATAAAACAGTCTTCCCTAAGACCGCTTTGAGTATTGAAACGCAAACAAGCACTCCCTGGTAACAGAAGATTTAGGGCGACGTCATGCTTGCTCAACGCACGCAAATGTATCGAAATGAACGTAAATAAACGGCGTAGATCTATTTTTACAGACGCTGAGGAGTGTGCAGAGTATTCGTTGTTTGATTCTCTGACTTTGATGATCTAGGACGTCTTGCCATTGCACTGTTAGATTAATCAGCAGAACGCCATGATGAAAATGATTTAAGACCGTTTTAAGCCTCCTCCGAGTAGGCTTTAAAATTTAAGACGGCTAACTGGTTAGACCACGGTATAGCAATGGTCTATAATCATAGACCAGTAGCGACGTCACGATTATAGCCAGCTAACCGTTAAGACCGTCTAAAGACCGCTTATAGCAATCTGCCCATGTTTTCAGAAAGCCTGCATGGGGATTTTCCGCGCAAACATTTGGCGCAGAATTCCGTTGGAACATTTTATAAAATAAGGGCTACTTTCCTCGCAGATTTTGCCGAAAATTAGGCTTTGACCAAGTCTTAATATAATAACCAATGCAATTATGCAGCAATTACAATTTCACGGACCTATTTTCCGCACAAATTTCAGCTGATTTTTTAGATATCCTCCGCACAATTAAAAAAATTTACAATATGGCTTGTTGGTAATTTACGTTATGTTTACCGGTATGTTCATTTTATTAATTGTTTTTTCATATTTTGTTTTCAACCAGGAGCAGTGTGAAGATTGAACAGTATGACCATATACAACCTTTATATATTTGATCGCAATGGAACATGTTTATGTTACCAGGAATGGATTAGAAGGAAACAATCAGGCATAACAAAAGATGAAGTAATTATTATGTTTTGTCATTTTATTATTTTTTTACAAGAGTATTTCTATATTTATTCAGGTATTAAAGTACAAAGCAGCAGCATTGTGTGTGTACGTTTGTCTTGTGTCGCCTACAAGTAGGACAGTGATATATTTGCTATTGACAATCCTAAATAAATAATAAATATAAATAAAAAAATCTTAACCACTAAGCCACTCTATTTGGAATACCAAAAATATGTTTTATTGTATTTGACAGACTTTAGAAATACATTCATTGGCATTTAATACATATTTGATTATTAGTACTGTATATAATATTTAAATGTTTTTTTTTGTTTTTTTCAGGAATACAAACTGATGTATGGAATGCTATTCTCAATTAAATCTTTTATCAATAGAATTTCTCCAGTTGATACGTATCCTTTTAATGAAAAATTTTGTTAAGAATTTAAAGATTGAATGCAAATTGGGTTATACATTTTAAGTACGAATTAATCATTCATCAAAAATTTGTAGAGCTCCGGAATACAATACAAGCAGTGTTTGATAGCACTGCAACAGTAGCTCAGAGTCATTAGTATGAATTATATATTAAGTACTGACTCATATTAACATTATTGGTAATTGTCTTCACTCATTTTTTACACCTACCTTACTCAGGTCAGCATTGCTGCCTTAGTGGTGCATGGTTGCGGAACCTGAGGTACAGGCCAATGGTGGAAACTAGTGGAGCCCAGCATACACCTTATGTAGGGTATCTGCATACATGGCTACAAAGAGAGAGTGACGCTCACCCAAGTATGGCTCATGTGATATATGGTTAACTATTTTCTGGTTCTTTAACTGGTGTTTACCTTCTTGCAAAGGAGCACCATGAGCGTTGTCCCTTAAACAGATACCGGCACTTTAAAAATTTTCATTATTATTAATATTGTTATTATTATTATTATTATTATTATTATTATTTTCTAGTATGTCTATTATGTCAATGTTGATCCTTAATAATGTAAACCAGTAAAGATGGGTTCCTTAGTTTTAGTACCAACTCATATAAACTTCATTTCTATGAAACACCTAGTGGACTGAGGTTTGTCATCAACACCAGCTTGAATGTTGGCTGTTTAAGAGAGGTGCTTCAACAAATATATAGCAATGTAAGATACCATTTTTATTAATTGCATCACTTATTCAGTGGTGGATTGGAAACAGAGGGTGCCCTACCCAGGGAACAACTTTCACAGATGGAAGGTCTGAACCACTTCAGCCCCACCGTAAGAAAATTTGTGATTATGGTAGATGGCCGTAAATGGCACTCTCAGACTTAAATTTTCTCCATTTAAAAAAAATATATCTATAAACAAACTATTGTGTTGCATTTTGAATAAATTTGTCTAATCTCCATTCAGTAAGATAGCTCCATTCTCATTATCGTAGATATAGTTTTAATAAATTATTTAGTACTGATAAAAAGTTCAAAATATCAAAACTAAATAGCCGATTTTTTTTTCTTTTATTACAGATTTATGTGGAATATGTTGTAAAGAATCCAATGTGTGAATTAGATAAAGCAATTGAGAGTGAAATCTTCCTCAGCAAATTAGACAGTTTTATAAGGAACTTGCCAGCATACTCAGCAAAATAGAGCAACACATCAAAGAGTAATCCTTTAATAGCTGATACTCAGTCAACAGAAATTTACAGATGAGGGTGGATAAAATTAATATATACCATAGTCTTAAAAAAAATCCTCAGTAAAGTCAGCATTTCCATGACAGATGAGCCACACTCAAGACTAGTCCACCATGATTATTAGGGCTAAGATGGACAATTGGGTTATTTCACCTCTAAATGCCCTAAAGTGGCACTCTGAGGCCAAATGTCTCTGGCTTATAAAATGATTAATTTTCCCCGAACCGCCCAAGTTGTGTAACAGTGTGGTCATACAATCATTGCTATGCTGTACAGCATTTCCATTACCTTGCCTTTCCCCCTGTTGTTCAGGCTAAGCATGCGACCTAGGTTTTGTATGTGTATGATGTTTTATCCTTTTTGAATAAAGTTGTTGAAATGAAAAAAAAAAAATTACTTGGGTGGCTATAATTTTTGATTATCAATAGTGATAAAAACAATTTTTATTTTAAATTTCAGATTTAGATTTCTTTAATAACTTTAACTGGCAGTAAAATACTGAATTGCAAGAAGTTTACAGTATATACAGATAAAATTATTATCTTTTATTCAAGGTATATTTATTCATAAAAATGTGTACGCTGTACTTAAAATATGAGAATAATCTATGCTTGAATAATGCACGATATTTTCACCTTCAGTTAGATCTGTTGGCAAATTGCTTTTCAGCAAAAAAAGAAAGGATGATGAATTGTCATTTTGATAAATCCATTAGGGTAAACCTCGTCGTTGAAATGTTCTGCAGACTTGGATAAGGCTTTTCTTGTAACGGTACATAATGGTGAAATCTATTGTTCTTTATTCTTTATTCATTGTATATTGTTTAGATAATACCTGTATGGTAGCTTTTATTTATCATATATCATGCCAACAAGGCAAGCATTTTATATTTCATTCTATTTTAAGAATTAATCAACAAGTGGGTTAAAGCTAATTTAGTTACTCTAAATTAATGAATAAATACGAATTTGATAATACTGTATGTATGTATTGTGAGAAGTGAAATAAAATTTAAATGTGAATATAAACACAAGATAAGTTTCGAATTAATTTTCCATTTTTGTCAAGGTTTTCAAAGAATGTAAAGAGTAGCATATTATATCATTGATTTTCATATATTTTACAGTTATGTTCTTTAGATGGCAACACAGACACATAAACATGTGGCTGAAACTACTGTAGGAAGGTAATAGAAATATAAACAGAACACAAACAAATCTGACAATTATCTTCGCCATTGCACTGGATAGGATTTAAAGATAAAGACACTGAAATTAATTTTAGGTGTATGTATTTTAACCTTCAATAAGATGCTTATCGGCCATGTATTACAATAGCCATTATTACAGTACTGTACAGGTAGTTAGAATTTCTGCCTGAAATGGTAAAAGTTGTAAAGTTTATTAATTTAAACACTTTTCATCGTGAATCTTTCATTGTACAGTATTTATTTACAGTATTACCGAATACTTCAAACCTAATTGATAAATTTCATGTTATTGATCTACTTTTTATTTTTTCTTCTTTCCCTTCTTTTTTCCTCCTGAGCCCTTCTTTCCTTTCTTTCCCTTCTTTTTCTTCTTACTGTAGGGGCCGAGCTGTCTGCGTACCATTACACCCCTCCACCATGATTGTACCTGTTAAAACAAAATTAATAAATTTATATATTGATAACACATCAAAAAGAAGTGTATAGTAAACTGTTTCTATATATGTGTCACCATCTTAACTTTAGATTTCAGGGGCTCAAAATTCATAATATGAATATATTATATAATCTAGTGTAACACAAACTATGAAAAGATACCAAATAATATAAATACATTAACACTATTGGTATTTGAAACAAAAGATAAATATCTACTGTATATATTAGCTATTGAATTGTTGAAATTTGACGGAATACTAACAGCAATAATGGATTTCAACTCCTCCTCTTCTTGTTGTTCTTTCCGTCTCTTTTTCTCTTTCTCAACTCTATCTTCAACCACTACCTTTTCATAGTCTGAATACTGAAACAACACGTAAATGAAATAATTTTAAGGATGCATGGAATACCTTCTTATATCCATGGAGCTTGTCGCTATGCTCCACTCCTGTTGCTAAGATCCCATAAGAAGATAAATGTACGAAAATGCGCATTTGTGGAAAAAGTGCATCATCCTAGCCCTGTTCCCACTGTTCTGTTGGTAAGTTTGATTGACACTCCAGAACTTAGAAGGGTCCATCATGGGGATCCAATCAGTGAAGCTGATTGTAGCTCTGTCCGCACTAGTTATATGTGAAAAATACCTGCGACTTGCTCATAATATGAGCATGGTGAAGTCATATCACACTCATTTTTGTCACATACGACTTGATCTTGTGTAGACAGCTTGTAAAGTGGAGTTTTTTTTTTTTTGTTTTTTTTGAGAGAAACATCCTGACTTTGAACCCAGGACCCAATGAAAGGCAAGCATATCTAAATCATCAACCTCAACTTTATTTAATAAAATCTATGGAGTTGAACACACGGTTCTGGGATTGAAAGGCAAATATGTTAACCACCAAGCCATAGCTGCACTTCATCAGCACTGCATGATTTGAACCCTGGATTGGAAGGCATGAATTTTACCACTAAACCACAGTTCCACTCCATCAACATTGCAGGATTTGAACCCAGGACCTTAGGATGGGATGATCAACATCTTAAACCCCAAGCTAGAGCTCCACTCCATCAACATTGCAGGATTTGAACCCTGACTCTAAGATAGGAAGGCTAGCATTTCTACCACCATAACACAAGTTTGCCATTATCAGACATTTAGGCAAGAAAGGAGCTACACTCACTAATTTAGTAAGTTCCTGTAACCTTGCTAGGTCGTTTGCCTTTGATGCCTTCAGTACGTCCAGCTCATGTGTTTTTGCTTCAACATCTTTGTCATATTTTTCCATCCAGTATTCAACCCTCTGATCCAGTTCCTATTGAAAAAACAAAATAGAATTTATCTCTCATGTATAATGGACTAGTATAATAAGTCCAAGTTTAGAAAGCAGTAAAGGTAGGGTAAATAGAAACAAATAATTAAGGAGCATATGAAGCTATTATTAGGCCTACTGACAAATTCTAAATTTGAAATAGAGGAGGTCCAAAAATGTTTTGATATGTTGTAGAACTGATTTTTCTAAGACAGAAAAAACTGGGGAACGGTGAACGAGATACAGATTTTTGAATATTTAAAAACTGGGGGAAAAAGGAACGTAACCGCCCAATTTTACACTTTTTGGTGAGACAGCAATAACAAACTTACCAGCTGGTGTGTCTTCAGGTACTGTTCTATCTCCTGATTCACTCGAACTTCTTCATCAATCATTTTCTTGTATTGCTTAAAAAAAAAGGTAATATATATTGAGGGTCAATCATGGATGCACAGCTCCTCAAACCTGAAACTACTATGTGGCTAGTAGACCAATATTAAATAAACAAAATAATATTTTACAAATAAACTGTATATATAAATAAAAACAGCTTTGATATTAATTTAGTATGTATCACAGCCAACCACAAAGTGAACATCTCAGGATGTTTACACTCTCAACATGCATTCAATTGATTGAACCCAAAATCTGGTTTATGACCCAGCTTTTCCCAATCCTCACCTCTATCTCTTCCTTCATCTGTTTATCTGAAAGGAAGCATCGTTTCTGTGTCTGCTGAACTGTGACCTCGGCATCCTTCTGTACATACTTGCCCTCCATGTTGGTTTTTGCTTTCATCTCTTGCAGTTGGTCCTTCAAGTGAGCTATCATTTCATCTCGCTGTTGAATTTCGTCCTCACGTTCCGACTTGATGTTGGTTATCTGCCGCTGTAACATCTTAATTCTCTTCCTCCCTTCTTCTTCTCTGTTACAAAAAAAAAAAAATTGTCTTCAAATCACCAGCTTTTATTTTGTTATAATTTATATAGATGGTTGATTACAGTAAAAAGTGAAAAAAAAAACAGACTTAAAAAATGGATATGGTAATCAAAAAACACAAGCACCTCCCTCTCTCATACACAATAAAAAAAAAATGTTTTTATGCTCCTGGAAATCAACAAATTAAATAGCAAAATAATTATATTTACAAACAAATAAAACATGTATTGTTTATAAACAAAACCGAATGATATTTTAATTTTCCTATTTTATTGATAGAGTATAATAATTATAATAAATAGCTTGCCAAAACAATGGATTTTTCATAAAATCTCAGTGGTGGGTTTAATGAGTTTAACATACTTCTTGGTGGAAACATAACCAGCTTAAACATGAATGAAAATACAATAACAGTACATAAATTATAAATACATTTTTAATATATAAAAATTGCCTAAAAATTAGAATCTGTAATAGTTCTTACTTAAGAATAGTATTCTGTAGTTCTGTCTTATTATCCTGCTCGAGCGTAACAGCGTCAACCAGTGATGTAAAGCAACGCTCTTCCTGCATCTCCTGCAGTGTGGCAGTTAAAATATCTTGAACATATTGCCTGCAAGAGAACATGATGAATAGCAATTACAATACTGTGAAGCTTAGTAAGGAACAGTCGAGTTAAACATTTATAAGAAATATGAACTGCTACTGGAATTAAAACCAGTAGCAGTTTATAAGAAATATGAACTGCTACTGGAATTAAAACCAGTAGTAACAATCAGAAAAATGTTGGCAACAGTGGTTCATTTCAATGTAGTTACAATCTTTGCTCAAATGTTTTGGGAGAACCTTAACATATACAGTAATATGTTGTGAAATTTGAATGATGTAGCAACTACAGTATATGTTTTGGGGCCTTTTTTTTAATATCTTAAACTATATTCTTAAATAATGTAAATTTTATTAATCAAATGTAATTGTAAATAATAATTAAAAAAAACCGATATATTGCTTGATATTTTATCTTAATTGTAAAAAGATTGTACATAAATTATTAAATCAGTAGGCCTTTTTCAACAATTTTATTATATTATTGAATTAATATATTTTTCGGTAATTTATATTTGTATATATTATTTACATTGTCTTTATTTTTATTTTCTTCGTCTTGTACAATTCTGTATTACTTATATGTTAACTTCAATTTCATATTTTATACAAATAGCAATAAAGTTGATCGCATTCATACTGTATTGTACAGCCAAAAAGTAAATAATACTTTTCCATAAATCAACATAGTTTATACTTCTTCAAAACAACTGATAAATTTGAAATACAGTAGTACTTATGAAGGAATGGATTCTAACCTGTCTTTCTGTGTTTTGGCTAAATTGTCAGATGTCAAAGGGCTCTGTTTCAAGGCTTTGGAAAAGTGATTTGTTTTTAATCGTAGCCCTCCGATGACATCACCAATCTCTTGGTTGTTTTCTTGGGCTCTCAACTGATCTTTCTTCCCACCTTCCCTTAACTCAGCTCTCTTCAGGATCAATTGTTCATAACGAGTCTCAAGATTACGCTGGCTTTCAAGGATGTCCCCAATTTCATCTCCAACAATCTACAGAAAAAAAGTTCAGAACATTACTTCAGTATCCTAATACAAAAGCACAGTCCTATCAATAAAATTCCCATCCACATGTATTCAAGCAGCCCTCTCAATAGAGAGAGAGAGACCGTGGTCACCTCACGATTATCATTATTATCATGAAAAATAATACTTTTTAAACATAGCTGAGTAATCTTAAACAATAATTTCATGTATATTTGAAGTCATACAAAAGAATCTGAATCCCCCACCCCCTACCTATCCTCTACTGCATACTGTGGTAGATGTGGAAAGAAGTCAAAATGAAGCTACTACTAATTGTATACTGTAATGTCCGGTGGGTAGTCACAGACCAAGCCCATATGAATTTCAGCACAATGACGCTGCAAGTTATGGATTATGGATTATTCTCCTAACTTTAAAATATTCGCGTACTCACAAAAATGTTGATAATTGTGAAAGTCTCCTAAAAAAATTAGAAAATTACTTATCTTGATGAAAGTGACCTGTTTTAAAATGTTTTTCTCATAAACCAAGTGTTTTTACATAATCTTACATTACATACACAATCAAGTATAATAATATAAATAATAAAGTATAATAATACATAATAAAGTAAAGTAGTTTTTACATATTAAAGTATTAGACAAACTCTAATAAATTACTTAAATTGTTCAACTTCAAAATGATGACACTCAGGAATAAAGTCTACAATTTACAATAAATTAAAGTCAGTTTAATTGAGTAAATGAGCAAACAAAAACTTAAGTCTGGGTTGGTAAAGAGAGTATAATCAGAATGTCCAATATCAAAATCCACTCCATTATTTTAGAATAAACTAATTCTGAAATAAAGCTATGCCTTCAAAATTAAAAGCGGGGCATTATATTTACTAGAGTAACCAAATATCCCCTATATCATTTAAAATATTTTTCCTAGGGGTAAATAGATTCTTTGGAGTGTACTGACTGACCTCTTTGGCATCTGCTCGGTTCTCTAGGGTTGATGGCATTATCTTTCCAAGAACAGCCAGTTGATCAATAGTGTCTTCAACCACTGTTCCAAGATGGAGTGCATCCAGTTGTGTTAGCAATGCCATGTTTTAGTTGATGCTCTTTTTCTGCTAAATTGCGATAATTTAAGAGAGTTTTTGATACTAATGTAATAAAATGCATATTTTCAATTGTATAAATAATAACAAATACTTATATAGGCCTAGCACCAATTCAAAATTTATTAAAATTGCTGAGGAAATATGAGAAGTTAACATTCCTGTAATAATAAGTTTTTAAATTTCTCTATAAAGAAAGCAATTTAGGTGAATCACGAACTGAAAGCGACAAGTAAAAGGGGCTTGAAAAGAAAATAAGGCACATTTACGATAATTTTTTTTTCTTTTTGCCTTTACGAGATGGAACTGTCAAGAGATTTTTAGATGAAGAACAATTATGGTGAAGAAGAATAGACCTGTGGTAAGGTGATTTATTATTGTAATGTTGTATGTTTGAACTCAACCAAATTGTTAAAAAAGCAAATTCAAAATAAATGTTGAAAATGCCCCTGTAATTTCAATTTTTTGTTACTAATTAGTTGAGCCTTGTCTCCTTAAACATTAGGCCTAGCCCTTATAAGACTAACAGAGCCAAACAGTACAAACAAGGCCTAAGCTAGGCTTAGTACGAATTCGATCCAACTCGGCCACAAGTCAACTCGGCCACAGTCAACTCGGCCATAAGTTAACTCGGCCACAAGTCAACTCGGCCACAAGTTAACTCGGCCACAAGCCAACTCGGCCACAAAAAGTTTGGCTACAGTCAACTTGGCCACAAGTCAACTCGGCCACAAGTCATCTCGGCCACAAATCAACTCGGCCACAAGTCAACTCAGCCACAAGTCATTTACTGGTACTACATTGTACTAATTGTTACTATTATTGCTGTTATTATCGTTGTCATTGTTATTATTATTGTTGTTTTTATTACCGTTAGTTTTAATAATTATTATTAGTTTTAGCATTAACATTATATATTGTTCAAATTTTTGCTGATATTATTATTATTACAGTATCATATAAATAATAAATAATTTTCGATTTTTATTATTATTATTCATATTATTATTATTATTATTTATTAGTATTATAATTTTAATAATAGTAATTTAAAAAGTTGTTGTTATTGGCGTTTTATTAGTATTTTTCTCATATTATTATTATTATTATTATTATTATTGTTGTTGTTGTTGTCACCTTTATTTTCGATATTATTACCCTATTACTAGAAATTGCAAATTGCAAGTGAAGTGCTGCGAAGTACAACTGCA
>NW_022738561.1:545594-570422 GCF_011630105.1 Anneissia japonica
TATTATTATTATTATTAATATTATTGTTGTTGTTGTCACCTTTATTATCGATATTATTACCCTATTATTACTAAGTAGGCCTAAGTATCATTATTATTATTATTACTAATTAGTATTACTATTATTATAAAAATAAACATTATCTTTAATTTATTATTGTTGTATTATTGCAATTATCACCTTCAATATCGTTATTATCACTAATTAGTTATTAAAATTGATATTTAAATATCGTTATTATTACCATACTAGTATTATTACTATTTGTTAAAATAAATATTACTATTAATGTTGTTGTTGTCACCTTTATTATCGTCATAATGATTAATTAGTATTATTAATGTAAATATTACTAATTCATTGTCGTTATTGTTGTTTAATATTATTGTTGAAGTAGAATGTTGTGAGTAAACAGAAGACGAACAAATTAATAAATAACTCTTTTTAATTCATAGGCAATAGCATTCAAATCTCTTTTGGTAGTGTGGTGGTCCTGTTTTACTAAAACATACTGTGTACTTTATTTCAATCATATATTGAAGAAAAAGGATGCAAATACTCAAATTTACATTATATAACTTGTGGCCGAGTTGACTTGTGGCCGAGTTGATTTGTGGCCGAGTTGACTTGTGGCCGAGTTGACTTGTGGCCGAGTTGGCTGTAGCCGAACCTTTTGTGGCCGAGTTGATTTGTGGCCGAGTTGACTTGTGGCCGAGTTGACTTGTGGCCGAGTTGACTGTGGCCGTGTTGACTTGTGGCCGAGTTGACCTGCACCCCTTAGTACTATACGCAGGAGCAATATACCAGACCACAACAGGGGGAAGTGGCCAGCCCGAGTCTCTCTACTCCTCTCTATCTAGGCTAGGCTAGACCTACTGTAGGCTTAGGCTAGGCCTAGCTAGGCCTAGCCTAACTAAGGCTAAGCGAGGCAAAAAAAAAAAAAAAAAAAAACAACCCCTGAAGTATATGTTATTAATAAAACACAACATATAGTATTAAAACATTATTCGAATTAAATGGAAGTCTTACGTGAAAAAGTATTTTGAACCACAAAATAAGTTTATTCTCTGTTCATCATTTCACTGACTGGCCGCTTCGCGTGTGGGGAACGTGTATGTTGTTGTTTTGCTTTTTTGGTTTCCGTGGCGCTGTCTATTTCATAAAGTTTCAAATAAAAGAATCAAATTAAATGAAAATAAGCTTTGAAATTTTAGAAATAAAAAGAAAATAATATTTAAATACATATTTATTAACTTTAAATAATATTGTAGAACACTATATTAATGAAATTCAACGAAATAATTGTTTTAAACAAAGAGTAATAGTTAACTATAGCCACTGCACCACATGCGTCGTCCGTCAGGTTCAGTGGAGTAAACATATATATTACAACAAACATATTCCTTTTCCATTGAATCTCCGTAAGTCTTATGGTGACATTTTAATAAAGAGTGAATATTATGTTAAATTGTGGATGTTCTGTATATATAATTGTAATAAATATAGCCTAACCTCACTTATATTTTAATTGATACTTATATTCCGGGTTTATATTGTTTAAATAATTGTGGATTTATGTCGATTACAAAGGATTTTTTAAGTCTGCTTCACTCAGAGAGGGCTAGCTAGCTGGGCCCTGCTCAAGGGCTATACATACTCTCCTAGCCCAAGCCCTACACTGGATGCTCCATTCATGTTAACTAAAAAATGTATTATTACTGTAATTTGCCAGCAAAAGTCATAAGAAAATGGCCAATGTCTTATTGGATCAACGGATAATTGGGTGTAGCCTAGCCAAGCCTCAAGGCCCATCCTAAAGAGGCTAGGCCTCATCCTAAAGAGGCTAGGCCTAGGCCTACATTCATAATTTAGGCATCCATAGTAATTATAGTCCTAGCCTAGGGCTAGACCGAAAAATATACAAGAACAATGAGACTAAGTGCTCACAGTCTAGCTAGGCCTAGTTGCAAAACCAAAAGGGCCAACTAAACACTAAAACATGGTCTTAATTAAATAGTCAATCGAAACACGAGTGCTCCCCTCGGGGCCCCAGCGCCCCTAGTTCAATAACTAGGCCTAGACCAGTTCCTCCATACCAAGACTGTGATGCCCAACCATTCCTAAACGCCACTGGGAGGGACATAAATTAATACAGACAGTACAAATTACTCGCACTTTTAGTGTTTACTCATGTCATATTCATAAGCACTCTATAGCAACTATCAAAACATGGTAGTCAAACTGTAAAAAGGATTCATGTCCTGATTATTTTCTGTCATTTCATTTCATGCCAAATACTTTAACAAAATTCCATTGAAAGGAATTGGAGGCGGCCTGTTGTGCAGTTTTTTAAAGAGAGTTATTTTACTAATATTATCAATTGAATGTTTATACTTTTATTCTAGGGCTCTAGAGCAGAGAAATAAACATGGTGGCAACCAAAAGGCAAGTGAAGTCATTAGTTCCGGCAACTAAACAACCAAATATTACCTAATTGTTTATATTTTTGCAAGTAATTTGTGAATATACTGCATACTCGCGTGTATTATCACATCAAAATATATATTTAGTCATAGTTCTTTATTCTCCATATAAACAGAATTTGAACTGGCATACCGTACAATTACAAACTTTGCCAACAGAGACCAGCGCATAAAATCCATATAATAAACAATATAGTGTACCAATACTGGAATTGAAGGTTACTTAAAATTGTGCAACAATAAGATTTTTTTTATAAAAGTACTGTAACCTTTACAGTACTGTATCTCCTTTCCTAAAAGATTATAGCCATCTAAAATACCTACATTATTATTTCATAAATCATTGCTGCTTTTCTAACTAGTATTTTTTGTTCACATATATACAGGCTGTACACAAGAGCCGTCTTCACTGGCTTCAAGCGAGGTCTTCGTAATCAGTATGAACATACCGCCCTCTTGAAGATTGAGGGTGTGGAGGGTCGCCGAGAAACTGAATTCTACATGGGCAAGAGGTGTGCATATGTTTACAAAGCAAAAAAGTAAGCTACCTTTTTTCTGTCTGTGTACTGTACTTTGAAATTCAGTAGCATCCCTCAGTATTAGTGGTACAGTTTGTTTTGCGTGGGCCATCAAATGTGTCATTGTTAGGAATAGTGCCAAGTTGCCAAATAAAAGTGTTTATAAACAAATATTCATTGAATTATTGTTTTGTTACTTATTTGGTTAAACATTAACTAAACAAGTACCAATAATGCTGAGCTGGAATTGCTTGCATTGGGTTTCACTCGTGTTGTTATACACTTGAAAAAATGTTTGTAGTGAATGCTTAAAAACCTTTAACTATTGGCTATTATTTGACATTAAATCCAGATGAATTTCTTTGATGTGTCCATACAGACTTTATAAAAAATCTGTTGAGTTCGAATTATTTTTTTTTATTTTACAGTAAGACAAGGACACCTGGTGCAGATAAACCAAACAACACTAGAGTGATCTGGGGCAAGATTACCAGGCCCCATGGCAAAAGTGGTGCAGTCCGAGCTAAATTTAGACGAAATCTCCCAGCCAAAGCCATAGGCAAACGTATTCGAGTGGTAAGTTTTAGTTCTAGGGTTTTCTCAGTTATGATTACAGTTGAAAGAGCCTAAGTCGAATCCAAAATGCCATTTAAAAATTGTTTGATTTAGATAAAACAGATTGTTAATTAATGAAAAACACAACGATTTGGCATGTGAAACAGTTCGATTTAGATATTGTTAAAAAATTAAAATTTGGTACAGTATGTAGAGTTTATGAATTGTTAAATGTCATATTCATCAATATGTTTCATAGATTAACATATTTGTATTTAAGGGTTGAACTAAGGGTTGCCAGTTTCTGGTGGTAACTGGTACCTGGATTAGCAAGGAATTTCCCCATGAAAAATTTAGCTTTATATTTCATTATTACAGTACTGTATACATTTATTGTTTATATGTTCTCTTTGCAGATGCTGTACCCATCAAGGATCTAGCTTGTGGATTTATATATGAAATCTAAGAACTGTTGACAGAGAATCACTATTCTTGAGGAAAAAAAAAATAAACAGCTTTGTGAATTACTGTATACTATTAAATGACACCTCACAAATGAAGTATGTTTCTGTGTGTTTGGCTTGATGTTGTGTAGTGTGCACTGCATACCAGCATCTGTGCATTTAGGTACCAATAAGACCACAATTTATTCAAGTAATCTAGATAAAGAAGCCCAAAATCAACCATTTTTTTTTTCATTTCAAGGCACAAATCTAGCAGCCTCATTACTCGCGACTGTAGTCGTAAATAAAGTTTAAAAAAAATTTATTAGGGATGAACAGGGGTAGGAATTAGGTGAGCTTTTGTGCCTTCTCAGACAGCCCAAGACACTCCATTGGCTGCGACTTTTTGAAACAAAAAGTTTTGCCATAATGTGTTTTAAAACAGCTAAAAACTGTCCAGTTTCTCGATAAATCTTCACTTTGCAACTGCAATTAAGCCAGGGTTATCAGCTGCCCGAGACTGCCAACATTTGTCCCAACCGAAGTGGAGAAGTGCTGATGGCTTAATGCTAGAGGGTCAGAAAATTTCAAAATGACAATCATCAATTTATTATGCATTTTTTCGGAGATGGAGGGTGTTACAGGAAAAAGTATACAAATAATGAATGTTTATGAGTGCAATGGGAAGAATATGTTCATAAGTTGAAAGTCGAGCCAAGTTAAATGGAACAGTCAATCTTTAAATGAAATTTAAAAAAATCCTTTGCATTGTGCTATTAAAAACATACATTACTGTATTTGATTTATAAAACACCTAAAATTGATCCTTGGCATATAGAGCGAGTTAAGTCTTACCTTTCCTCCGAATGGAACTACCAATAAAAAGATTGTACTGTATTAGGTTGAGGTAGGCAATGGGAAAAAACGAATGGAACTAAGTTTTCATGATGAGTGATGAAATGGTGTAATAACCAAAATACATCAATCAAATGACAAGGATCTATTTAGGTGTGTTATTATATACTGTAATACAATGTTTTTCCTCTCTTGAAATATAAGAACCAAATAAATACACAATTCAGTATTTAGAGTAATGGTGGTTACAATTTATTCTAGATAATATTACAGTACTGTACTGAAAGCACTAAAAGTGAACACGCCTGTGATTTACACATCTTAACTCTATTGCACTTTCAATGAATAGACTAGTAACATCGCATGTTACGTACATAACATGGTCATAAATTCATACATAGTTACCAAGCTGAGAATTTAAATGTGTTAAGCAAGGCACTCGCTACGCCTGAGGGTCATTGGCCAACATGATTCTAGGAGAAAATGATGTGCGCGCAACCTATTGTTTTTAATGACAATCCATTCGTTTTTTTAAGCCACTAGACCCTCGCAGATGGCATCTGACCTACGAAAGTCAATGGTTGTGTTTGAAATTGGACCATTTTGTGTATTATCCATAGCAGCTTTTTTTTAATAAAAACTATTTCAACATGGATTTTTAAAAGAAAGAACGTTGGTTAAAGCATGGTTGAAGTATGAAATATTTCACATGGTACGGCAAACACGATTTATCTAACACACACAAAACTTCATGATTTCAGCCTCAGGTTATCATGATGTTAAAAATATATTACACCATATACTGTATTTGTTAAATATCAAAATCCCTTAATACATACAGCATTTTGAAAGTGGCCGGAATTAAATTTAAATACCGCCCTCTATGATGAATGTTGCACTAATACAGGATGGAATGATGGGAGTACTGGACTGATAAAAACTGGTTTGTGTTAATTTATCCCAGACAGTGGCAAATCTAGGGGATGCGGGGATAACGTTTAAGTATTTAAATACAGGTATCACCTTTTTTTGCAAGCTACCTCCCCTAACCTAATCATTGAGGGGGCCCCACACTTCACCCCTCCATCAAGCTCCCTTCCCCCAATTTCAAGACTTCTATATATGCTATGGTATACAAGGCAATAAATATCAAACAGTGCACTAAAACAAGCCACAATTATTAAAAAGTGACAGTGATTATTTAAAATATAACACTATCATATACAGTAATTTACATTTTCGCTAAAACACGTTCTAAAGGAGCAAACAAAATTCATTGACTATGTACAATATAACACTGAAATTTGGAAAAAGGTAATTGGACACCTATACCTAGATTTAAAAACCTAACTGGGGGTCATACAACAAGCAGAAAACAAAATTTGAACATTAAAATCCAAAAAAAATAAAAAATATTAGTAGCTGCATTAAAAACATACAACATACTTATACAGTAGTTTATAAAATGCATTTTTCAACAGTTACCGGTACATTATAAAAAGACATTAAAATTAAGGGTGGAATATTTTAAACGGTAAAATATTTGGTGGCAATATATGCGAGTAGCTCCATCCAACTATATGGAATGACATCAATTAATTAGTATAGAATAGAATCTGAGATGAAGGCGGGACTGCTCTCTGAAAGAAACTTTTGTTATACCAGAAAAATTTACTATCTGTTTCTACATTATATTCAACTGTCTGATAAACATCCTCGCGTAGTTCGTTTGGTACATTTTTCTTTTCAACTCTGCGGACCACTATGAGTTTCTGTTTGATCTGCTGGTTGCCGCTGTGCGTCAGCATTTTCCTCAGCAAGCCGTAGTCCTCCTGTATGTATTTATCTGATAAGACGACGATGAGGCGGGAACAGAAGTTAATTGCACCTTGCGTGATACGCGGTCTGGTTCGTAGTGCTTTGTAGTCCGACTGTTGGACAACGTAGAGATGCGATTCGATGCTGCGAAATTTATCGCTGAGTTCTTTCGCAAGGGCTTTGTCCTCCATGTTATTGCAGTGAAGAATGAAAATGTCGGAGCAATTCAAATTTTGTTCATCACCTTGAAATAATGATAAAAATCACTTGTTAAAAAATGATATAATTATACAATCTGTTATCATAAACCACAATCTCTAAATTAATTACTTAATGGAAAGTGTTAACTGTACATAAATCCAATTAGGAATTCTCAAAATGCTGCTTTGCCACTGCAGGCCCTTTTAAGTGCAAGTAATGTCCATGATGTGACGTGCAGTCTTATAGAACAGATTATGATGACAAAATACTGTACGTTTATAAAAGTCCTGTAACACTTCATAATGTGTAATATTCAACAAAATAACCATAAATACAAGTTTCAAAATAAAATGTGATCGCAATAACTACTATCTGTATAATAATATATCAAGAAATTTAAAACAATAAAACTATTACATAGAGCTTGACATACTTTTTCTAACCTATCTCATACAGTAACTATATAAAAATTAGTGATGTAGGAAAACATTATAATTTCCAAAGATTTAGGCTGGGCACACACTGAAAAGTTGGCCAATTGTCTGCCAACAAATTCAACTCCTCTCTGAATGATTGATGATGCCGTTTGCTAATTATTGATGTCAATCTGAGCAGATCTTCCCTGAAAAGAATCTGCATTGCAGCCTCCATTTACAAAACAATTGAAAAAATCAGGAAACGTGCAGGCAAAATTATTTGTGCTGACCTACCAACTATTAATGCTATCTATGAAGGAAGGATTTAAAAAAAAATTAAATTGATCATTGATGTTCCTACACACCCACTAAATGATTACTATGTTTTTAATAGATCAGCAATTAGACTGCTCCCACCCAAAGGAAATCATGAAAGTCATTTGTGCTAAATCTTGCCACCTATGCAACTCGCTTGTTAAACGATAGATCTTGACTCAGTCTGTTGAATTATTTTTGTATATAAGGACTCGAGTGATCGATTTGTGAATTTTGGAATTTGTATTTTTTTTCAATGTTAAATCAATTTAAATTTGATTAATATTGGCCTATAGATAATGTATTTTAATCTCTAATTAATTTAACTTAATCAATTTTTAAATTTCTGAACACTGCCTCAAAAACTTTTGCACACTCCTGCCTCTGTACTGAGCAGCAGCACGTAACGAACATACTTTGGCATATTCAAATATTTTATTGCACATTCTATTTGAAATAAGCCAAGAAAATTTTTAGTAATTCGTGTGTTTGAAATTACCATTTTGGAGACAATTTTTTACTTTATATACAGTATATAAATCCCCCTACTAATCCCTAATTAATGTTAGTCTACCTCCTCTAGTTGTTTGGTCACTCCCTGATGAGAGACAACCTAGCATACCCTTTTTATTTAAGCTCATCGCTTTCTCAACCTCATGTATGAAATCTCTCCTTTCTGGTACATCGCCAGCGACTGTCTTTAGTTCTTGAGTTGGGTCAGGATCGGAATCCCTCCCCTTAAAGCACACTGCAAAAATATAACATTAAGCATATTCAGTACCTAATCTTATATTGAAAAATAATATTAATACATAAATGATACATCATAAATGTAAAAACTGTATCTAATAAACATTATTACAGATATTATTGTTAACATAAATTTAACAAAGAGCCACAAAAATAGGGACCATAAAGCTCTATTTCAGTGTGGGATTTATACTAATATTGGTTTTGCACACGTATCTATTGAACAAAAATTGGTACCTAGGCAGAAAAATAGATGTAAAATCAGTTGCTCATTGGTAGGTAGCCTGATGGATAAATTAGTGAGGTTCATTGAGGTTTAAAGTTGGAAGTGGTGGTGCAAGCAGCTAGAGTCTGAGAAGGATATGGATGGATCGTGTTATGTTAATGCAAATTAATTAATTTTTGTTTTTACTGTACGTCTGAACCTAGTGGGAGTAGTATTGAAGACTAAAAATAGTGTCATACACATATAATAATATGCTTTGATTATTGTTATACTTACTTGAACATAAAGACATTTAAATTATTAAATCAGTGAAGTGCTATGATTAAAATAGAGATATTGTCAGATATAATTACAGCCTGTGTTGGTCTAGTTAGACTTCATTCAAAGCTTCCTAAAAACAATCTGAAAAAGAAAAGGAAATTAGTGGGTGATTTTGTGCAATTTGTCTTAATATTTTGCTCAAATTGACGTTCAGATATTTGTATACAATTTTCTCATTCAAGGTGTAAAATAGGTGATAAAATGTGTCATTTACAGATATTTATAATTAAAAACAGACGGTAGTTTTCAATGTGAAGATAAAGAAAGAAGTTTAATAATAATATGCAAGGGAAACCTGCCAAGTCACTGTAACCCCAGCCCTTTATTAGTATTATTATTAGCAAGTAAAAATGGAGTTGAACAGCTTGGTGGTTAAGATGCTTGCTTTCCAATACCAGGGCTCTGGATTCAATTCATGTCACGGTAACAGGATTTTTTTTTCTCATGACCAAAACAACTCCACTCCACTCCCTAAGCCTCACGAGACTAGCCTATGTAAAGCATCATGTGTTATGTTTGTCATGTGAAAGGGAATGCCAATAACTAGGTCTAGGCCTATCTAAATAAATAGGACAGTGACTGACTAACTGACTCCACATCCCGCTGAATCCTTCGAATCCTAGCCCTGGGAGTTGCTAGGTCTAAACAGGGAGTTGATTAAACAACTCCCTGCCAGGGACCCTGGTCTAACCAGGGAGATGTACATCTCCCTGGTCTAACTAAGACATACGAAGTCTAGGCCTACTTATTTTTTGTTATTCTTTGCTATTTACATAGAGCTAAAAGATATTTTTATATTATAATGACAATATATACAGTATACAGAGTACAACTTACAAAACAAGGTATAATAAACGACGCTCAACAAGTCATTTTCGCCGCCGCCCTTCAGATGGTAATGCTCTCGCGCTTACTTAACTTGCAGCGAAAATTGCGAAAAAAAAGCCAAGAAAATCTTAGCCAATGAAATTACCCCAAGCTGTCGAACTTGTAAACAACGTCTACAATGCGTCACACAATGCGTCAGAAGCAAAATAAAACGCAAAGTTTACATGGACTATTTCAGTACAGTACTTAGGATACTGTACGCAATGATATTAAAATGATAAATCGTCCCCCCCCCCACAGAAAAAAAAAATTATATATATATATATATACTTTTTAGCTGTTGCTTATCATTTTTGTATCTCTACTGAGATCCAGCCATTGTTTCCCACAGCATTGTTGTTTTCCAGTATTTTGCGTGAATTTGATTGTGGGATGAGCCGAATTAATGTTCAATAGGAACGTATCCAAACTATCTTCACCATGGGTCCAGATCATGAAGATATCATCGATGTAACGAAACCAAACATCTGGTTTCTTGGGCTATATATATATATATATATATATTAGACTGAAATTATATTCGTTATTTCAACATTAATTTTACCGATGTTGTGGTGTATTGTCGTTTATGAGACTCATTTCGCAGGAAAAATTAATAAATTTTCTACATCTACACAAATGTTAGTTTTGTGCACCTTAGTCCATCATTGTCAAAATGACAGTTTAATGTTACATCTGAGAAACCTAATAAATAGGCCTAACCGTATTGTACTTGGTAGATGACAAAATGACAAAGGGTAAAAACAATTAGACATCTAAAAAGTGCAATACGTTTAGGCCTATTAGGTTTCTCAGACGTCTTGATAAGTGATTAACCTTCTCGCCGTTTATGATTTTTTACATCATGTGTATGTTTTCTTTCTAAACCTTTTTATGTGCATTTTTAATGTAGACGTTAACTTTGGAACTCTCAGAAAGTAATTGTTTTTTTGATGAACAAAATTAATCTGAAGTGAAGCTGAATCATTATTCATACAAATGATAGATCTACGAATCATCCAAAACTCCCGATGAAGTCTTCAGATTCGCCATTTTAAATCGGTTATCCTTCGTTTGCATCACACCGATTGTGTGTTGGTAAAAATTGTCACGCCATCATACAGTTGGCCCGGTTCTCAGCTAAACTGGTTCCTACAGCAGCTCATTTCTGAAAATTTATGCTCAAAGGCCCTAGTTTGACATTTTTTAAATTGATAGTCCTCAAAAAAGTAAAAGTGAAATACGAATTTTGGAGTTATCCATCATCATATAATCTTCATGTCATCATCACGTCATAAACATGCATCATCACCACCAAAAATTTATAAATTCATAAAATTTTGTTTATATATTGTATCTGTAAGAATATATTACACCAGGGAACAGTGAATTACACAGGGGATCGAGACGATTAATGTACAATAGGGCATTGTCATACATAATCTGATGTACAGTATTTCACAACTGTTTTATTAATCAACCTAAAACCATCCATGAAAGAGAATGTTCAAGAATAAGCCCACAGTAAAATGCTGAAGGTCAAAAATGTACAATCATAGAGTCGGCTTAAACTCGATTGTTTGCATTATATTTTTAAGTTAATATTACAGTAGGCTTCAACAAATCTTCATTTACTGTTTAATTACAACAAGGCCATACATATGTGTTTCGCTTATTTATGCATTGTCCTTTGCCATCAACTATGCAGTAGAACAAAACACCAATTGGACCAGGCGTAGGGTTGTTTCGGCCAGGGTCGGTTTGGTTTTGAATTGTTTCGGTCCTGGTCGTTTTAGCCCTGAGTTATTTTGTATCCATTGATACTATTTCTGCCTATGCTGAAATACGGTTACTCTTCTGCATTTCATTCGTTTACTACTACAGAAAAAAAAATGATTTTCTGATCACTAGGTTGGAGCATAAATCATAGTAAATATTGAAACCTACAATGTTTGTTGAGAATGATCTATAAACACTGGGATACATTACAATTCTTTCAATTATTCTTCTCAATTTATTGTAGTATATATGTATTTCTTCCTTGGGATTTCCTATTTTTTAAATTGCATATGGCAGTATGTTCATCTCAATATTGAGAGATTGTAATATTAAATTATTATTATTTATAATCACAAAATATATAAATGTGATTATTGTATGAAGACATTTACATGTAGACAACGATAAACCTTATAAATATATACATAATTAATTTTTATAATATTAAAATTATAACTAATATACTAATAATACTGTACTAATGTTTTGACCTAGCAACTGTAAAAAAATATAAAAAGTCATTAAATACTCCATTGAATTTTTAACAAAATAAATATAATAATTATATAAATAAAATAATTGCATCTTATTATTAACATTTATTATGAATTATTATTATTATGAATATATTATATATCATTTGGTTTAAGAATAAAAGCTTATCAAAACAAGTTATGGATATTTCAAAAACTATATAATAAGAACAATTCAAGAGGGGAATTTTAACATCTCTAGAAATTAGAGCTTGTTAGTATTGGCCTCTAACAGTACTTTGCAAGAGATGTTTGCTGCATGAAAAAAGGTGGAGGTGGTCTGTAGAAGGATACAGAATGTCTGGCAGAAGATGCACCAAAAACCCAACTCGGCTCTGGTAAATATCATGGCTTGTTGCCATTGTTCGTTGGGTTCTGGGTTTTCATTTTAGCAAGCTTTCTATCCCTGGCACTTTGCACATCCCCCCCCCCCCCATCTTTAAAACTATATCAGAAACATGAAAGATGTCTGGATATATCCAGTATACTTTAGCCATGTATACAAAAATATTTTTTAAATAATATCATAAAAAAATTTATATTCAATAAAAAAAATTGATTGCAACTCTTTAGTAATAAAAATTAAATGAAAAGTTAACAATCATCAAGATTAAAATATCGTATATATTACATAAATGATAGTTTTCTTTTATCTGAAAACTGAATGTAAGTGTACAAAACATTATTATAAAAATATGTTAAACATAAATTTTTTAAACAATTGACCTCTTTTAATCTGAAAAATGAATTGATTGTAAAAAATATATAATATAGCAAATAGCAAAAATATATTTTTTAAATGATTAATATAATATATATATCCCAATTAAAGGATGGATGCTAATGCCACCATTATAAATATAAAAATTTTATAAACATATTATAAACATATAAAAACCATAACTATCTCAATTTCTACAACAAACAAAAACATAACATTAAGTTAATTAACAAATTCTATCAAACGTTTATGTAGTAAGCCTATTTCTTTACAATAATGCATTTTTATAGCTCAAGGCAGATGAGGATGCATTCGAGTAAATAATACATATTATTAAATTATACTATAAAGTAACAAATTAAGAGTTATTAAAGAAATGGGGTACCACAATTAAAAAAAAGATCATAATGGTATTAACACATTTTGCATTTGCATAAAGAAACATCTGTTAGATTTACAAGTAATACAAAGAGACTCATAGAAAGACCCAAAGGTAAATGAATAGTTTACATATATAACAAAGAAAGTAGAACATACAGTAAGGGCAAAAATAACCAGACTGATATAGTGTTATCCAAGGCGAGACTTTTCTTATACCTTGTTTAGTCAACCCGCCCCCTCCCACCAATAGCAATTATTTCAAATAACATAAAATTTTAATTTTGGCCAATTAGACACACGAAAAAAGGAAATTCAGAAAAAAACGAAATTTTCTTTATTTTTATTACACCCACCGCTGCATTGAAATCTCCAAAAATAAGATATGTATATTTCTTCCTAATTATACAAATTTATTGCATTTAACCATCCCATTATTTCACTGTTTACATTCACCATTAACATTTAATTTTCTCCTCCATCTGCCATTTTCTAAATAAAAAAACTTTTTTTTAATTTTTATTTTTTTTCCGCCTTTCTCTAAAAGAATAAATTCACGAAACAAGGTATGGAAAAGTCTCGTCTAAGGACTAGAATTTTGTGTTCATGGACCGCTCATTGTTTATTGAGGTACAATCAAACACTTATAATGCTGACTGAGATACTGTAGATCTATTTGTGCTTTTACAAATGTCTAAAATCATTTATTTTTAACCAATCTAGCTAATAGTAAACAAATAATAATCAATTCAGTGGCAGATCCAGCAATTCCAAATAGAGGGTGCCCAGTGAAGGGCTTCACAGATGGAGGCCTATATCACTTCAGCCCCAACATATTTAGGGCTAAGCTAAGAAAATTTATGATTATGGCATCTCTAGATGGCCAGAAATAGCAGACTTAAACTTGAATATAATTTTCTTTTTTTCTCTAATTTTTGTTATCATTTTGAAAAATTTAGGATGCGAGGAGGGAGTGGCTGGGCCCCACTTGAATCCGCCACTGCAATTTAATTATGACGAACTTACACAAATGTACCCATCTGTACCGTAGTGAAGTAGAGGATGTCCCGAGCAAGGACGTACATTGCCAACATTTAAACTAAAAAAAAAGAGTATCCACAGGTTTGATAACTTTTGTTAGAAGCAGGATAGCCAGGCTTAAGAGACCAATGATAAACACACCACAGATGTAGGACTTTTTTATTGGCATGCAAAATAGCTTCACCTAAAATGAAAACGAAAGAGGAAATGATAACCATTTATAAGTACTTTGCTTCTATTGGCTGGCAATCAGTTTAATAATAAAATTATAATAATAATAATAATTTTATAGTATACAAATAATAAATGTTTATGAGTACAATGGGAAGAATATTTTCAAGAGTTGAAAGACTGACTATTAAACGAAGCGGAGCTGAGTTGAATGGAACAGTCAATCTTGAAATATTCTTTCCATCATTTGTTTTATAACACATCTAAAATAGATTCTTGTCATTTGATATTTTATTAAAAAAATCTACCTTTTCTCTGAATGGAGATTCTTGTCATTTAGTAGTTCATGAAAAAATGTATCCTTTTTCTAATGGAAAAGTCTCGCGTCTTTTTAACCAATCAAAAGATTGTATTAGGTTGAAGTTCTATCGTTTCCTAGGCACCGCGCAATGGGCAAAAACAGATGGAAAGAACATGTACGGATGGAAATAAATTTCCATGATGAGTGACAAAATGGGGTAAATAACCAATGTCACGTGATATGAAATCTACCAATCAAATGACAGGAATCCATTTGGGTGTGTTATAAACATATATAATAATGTATCATGCCAAGACCTCTATACTCTTCACATTATTATTATTATTAATATTACTGCAGCCAAAACTCAGATCCCTGGGAGAGGGGAGTATTCTAAATGATGCAACAGCTAATCAGTGCATTTGGCATTCTAATTCTTCCAGGTACCCAATTATGCTCTTGGGACACAAGCGAAATGCGCAGTGACAAATTGAACCCCCGACCTCAAGGATTGAAAACCAAACTGTTCCTGCTGCGGGAAACCACTTCTACAAATTTAGGTAGTTCATCTGTAACACGGTGAAAACAGAGTCTCACCAAAGATAATAAGAACACAAGATAGAATTCTGCATATCCGCTTCATATACCTCATAGCTTTTACGCATATACCAATGTACGTGGCCTGGCTTCTCTTTCTGCTAATGATGGAAACTCTGTTACTAATAAGGTTTCATATACCTTGACATACGGGCGCCGTCCCATTTTTTGTATTCCCACCATGCTTTTCGGTGCTAAAGTTTTTTTTTATATTCAGAGCATTCTATCCGTTTTTAGTATCTTGGTCTCACTGGAAATTAAAATAAATACATTTGTTTATATATTCTGTAGGAGTGGTTGGCACAGCGGTTGCGTTTCGGTCTCTCAAACATAAGGTCAGAGGATCGAACCTTTGCAGTGAATTTCGCTTGTGTCCTCGAGAAAGGCATTTTACCTACGTTTGTCACCCTTCACCCAGGAGTATAAATGGGTACCTGGAAGGACGACGTGGCATTGAATGTATTAGTCTATGTTGGCATTAAATTGGAAGCAAGACTACGAATACTCCCCAGGGAGTGAAGGAGGCTGCACTTGGTTATGGATTCGATGACCAGGGGTAATATAACACACTGCCAGTGCCTTGTACCCTTTGGAAACAGGTACACTATAAATCCCTATGTTGTTATTATCATTATTATTATTACTATTTACTATTATTAAGATCTACACCTACCTTTAGTTTAGCACTTGTTATGAACAGCAGAAATGAATCTAGTTCAACTTGGGTGCTGGACAGGTAGCCAAAAACTTTGACCTCATGACCTTCTTGTTTGTACATATCACAAGTAGCATTAACTCGGGCTGCCTTAAATGATTAATAATAATAATAATAATAATAATAATGAAAACTTTTAAAGCGCTGGTATCCGTTTAAAGAAAATGCTCATGGCGCCCCTCCGCAAGAAGTCAAAAATATGACAGACAAAAGAACAATGAAGTTTAAGAACCAGAAACAATATTACATGAGCCGTACTTGGGTCAGTGTCATTCTCTCTATGTAGCCATGTATTCACAGATACTCTACACAAGGTGGTATGCTGGGCTCCAAGAGCAGCTCGAGATTTGGCAACAACATGAATTACTGTACATGGTCTTGGAATTTAAGCTTGTCGTCAAGAATAACACCCAGGACCTTAGCCGATGATCTGTTTTCTAAAGTGGAATTATCTAAGAAAACAGAAAAGTTTATCACAAGCTGTCGGCAGCTTTCTTGACAAAAACACACGGAGAAAGTTTTGTTTGCATTGATTTTAAGATGATTGGAGATAGCCCAAGAGCTGAGGCAAGAAAGTTCAGATGATTGATTTCTAAGTAGGGGGTTACCCTGATGTTATAGTATGTCAACATGAAAAATATCAGTATTGTACTTACTTGAAAGAGAGGACACACCATGATAACAAACCAAATAAGGCAATATGTTGACCAGTAAGACCAGACCACTAGACGACGATCATCGTTTAAGATCAGAAGGCACAGTCCTATAAATATAGCATAAATCAAAAGAATTGGCAAATTTGACATGCAATATCATTTACATATCATATGAATATAATTAATTAAATATTAAGCTCTCAGCCAATTGTTCAGCATGCATGGAAAGAATGGATAAATTAATGAATGCATGCAAAAATAAATGCACGTATAAGTGAATGTATCCATGCATAACATATGAATTGGATTAGATTGGTTTGGAATAACCCACAAAAGTCCTAAGACATGCTGCCATGGGGTCCTTCTGGTGGTGAATTAGCCAGTATACCAAGAGACAATCACCTACTCTTTTCCGAAGAGTGTACTGCATTCTTTAACATACACATGGGCCATTTTTCACACAGGGACCAATTGTTTAAACATCTCATCCGAAAGACGGTGCGCTATAAATAGAAACTTGCATTTTAGCCCTCAAACTGCAGCTGAAACACAAGAACTGCGATGGGAATTGAATCAGGGACCAAGCGATCCCCCCCCCCACCCCCCCGATTCAGCGTGCACATAGTGGCTGCCACCAGTCTAGACAACTGATTGAATGAAGGAGTGCATGGAATGAAGACATCCATAAATAATACCTGAATGAATGGATGAATAAATGTCAGAAAAATGCGAGATTAACGACAATATAATCAAATTTACCAATAATAAAGCGGAGACTAAAGTAGAAGATAGACAGGGATGTCATGTTTGCGATTGGTCCATTAAGTCTTGATATAGACTGCTTTACTCTCAAAATATCCTGTGCAACAAACAGAACAAATGACTATATAAAAATTCTTATTAAGGCGAGACTTTTTTTATACCTGTTTCGGAATGGATAAATTAATGAATGCATGCAAAAATAAATGCATATATAAGCGAATGTATCCATGCATAACATATGAATTGGATTAGATTGGTTTGGATTCCTTCGGTGTGTTTACATACCAAGAATAACCCACAAAAGTCCTAAGACATGTTACCATGGGGTCCTTCTGGTGGTGAATTGGGCAGTATACCAAGAGACAATCACCTACTCTTTTCCGAAGAGTGTACTGCATTCTTTAACATACACATGGGCCATTTTGCACACAGGGACCAATTGTTTAAACGTCTCATCCGAAAGACGGTGCGCTATAATAGAAACTTGCATTTTAGCCCTCCAACTGCAGCTGAAACACAAGAACAGCGATGGGAATTGAACCAGGGACCAAGCGGACCCCCCCCCCCACCCCCCCGATTCAGCGTGCACATAGTGGCTGCCACCAGTCTAGACAACTGATTGAATGAAGGAGTGCATGGAATGAAGACATCCATAAATAATACCTGAATGAATGGATGAATAAATGTCAGAAAAATGCGAGATTAACGACAATATAATCAAATTTACCAATAATAAAGCGGAGACTAAAGTAGAAGATAGACAGGGATGTCATGTTTGCGATTGGTCCATTAAGTCTTGATATAGACTGCTTTACTCTCAAAATATCCTGTGCAACAAACAGAACAAATGACTATATAAAAATTCTTATTAAGGCGAGACTTTTTTTATACCTGTTTCGTGAACTTGACTTTTTAAGAGGGCTGAAAAAAAAAGGGAAAAAAATGTTGCTCTTATTTAGCAAAAAATAAAAATAAAATGTTATTGGTGAATGTAAACAGTGTAGTAATGGGACAGTTAAATGCTTTAAATTTCCATAATTAAGAAGAAATATTCATGTCTTATTTTTGGCGATTTAAAGGCAGTAGCAGGCATAATAAAAATAAAGACAAACTTTTTTTTCTGAAATTTCCATTTTTTCGTGATGGCGGGTGTGTTAATTTGCCAAAAATAAAATTTTATATTTATTTGAAATCATCATTGGCAGCCAGCGGGTAAGCTACACAAGGTATAAAAATTCTCGCCTAAAATACAAAATTTCAATAATTTATTCCCCAAGTGACAGTATCATGTGCTGGTCAGTCCTTAATTCTACAGTTGTATACATTATAATTTTTTGTCACTTAAGCTTCTGCTAGGGCCATAATACAAAAAATAATTAAGAGAATATTAGCATACGTTCATAATAGTTCTTAGTTCAGATGACTTCTCCTGCATTCTGGTCCCGATTATCCTCATATAATATATAATGACCTCGCACTGAACTGTGAAATTGACCACTATGGCTGTATTAATCAGATGTTGGATCGTACTACCCACAAGGTCAATCACCAGTAAAGAAGCAGTCAATAATTCACTGCAATAAAAAAAAAACAAGCACCAAATAATGTCAAGGGTGGAAACAAACAATAACTAGAGCAATCACTATACAGAGTGCACACCTCCGCCCAGCTGTGTCTGTATACAGAATAATACAGGAATTTTCACCTTAAATATGTAATGACTAAATTTCAAGGTTATCCACTCATTTTCTGCGTAATCCTGCTAACAGACAGACGAACAGCAATGAATATATACATAACCTCCTTGGCACTGCAAAGGTAACTTGAGCAGTCACTCAATAGAGTGCATATTGCTCTGTTTTGTGCCTGAACAATACTCAGGCTGTGTATGATGAATTTTCGTATTGGAAATGGAAAGTACTGCTCTACTATCTGTTTTGGTCAACTACAACATCCAGTGAAAATGGGAATGCACAGTACGTAGAATGGATGATAAGAAAAAAATCAATATGCTGATTAGTTTAATTAAATTAAAAATATTTTCTTCTTTATACTAGGTAACCAGTTTCATGGATATATATTGTCCTACAAAGCCCAGTGGGAGTGGAGTTTTAATTGTGAGAAAAAAATCTGTCACAAAAATTGAAAACAGGACACTGGGATCGGAAGGCATACATTTTAACCACTAAGCTATTCTTGCTTCTTAGTATTATCTTACTTTCTATTTGTTGCTATTGTGACGTTAGCAAAACCAAATGCACGAACATAAAGGACATTGATTCCGAGAGCTGCGAAAGTCCAGACAGCACCACAAAACAGGATGAATCTAGGATAGATAAAAGGAACTAAATTAAAACAAAAATGTATTATCACAAACCAGAATTAACCAAGTGGTAGAACTATGTATTAATTCGTGTTCTTCCAGTCTGTTGAGGAGTTTTGAGAAAACAAATGGAAAGTTTTGAATAAGCGGTTTCAAAGAAAATGTTTAAAAGAATACACAAAAAATTTAGATATTTTATCATATTTCACAATGTAAAATTGAAGTTGACCATATAAAATTGTTGAAATTTAGGGAGATTAAAATTCGGCCTATCTCAAAATTGCACTACTAGTCAGTTAAATTAGTAATAAAGATAACATTCATAAAGACAGTACCACAATTATAATGGCAAAACAAGAACAACCAACACGTTATAACAAATAAAAGTGTCAAAGCACAACAGTTTCAAAAACTTAAAAAAAAAAAAAACAATTACATTTGAAAAATCAGAAAACATCAAAAATTACAAATCAAAATTAAGAATTAAACAAAGGCATGTTAAAAAAAAAAGAATTGCACAAAAATGTATTATGTATTAGTACATAATGATTGTGCTATTTAATTTATTGTAAATATTTTATTATAATCCTTAATATTATCTAATTATTATTTTTAATTCCCATTATGTTATCACTTTTTTGGAAGATGATAAACATATAGTGGTTATTAGTATATGATTATTGTATTGTTTTATGATTCATAATTCATTATCGAAAACATAGTACATATTTATAATTAAATTTTTCATTACCTTAATGATTTAATAACTGTAGCCTGAGTAACACTGCCTCGTGCCTTGGAATTGGCCTGTAGAAACACTTGTTCAATCAAGGCATATATCTGTTCATTTTCCTGGGTGCGTATGTACCAAAATCCGTACAAAAAAGCGAGAAAATGGAGACAGCTTGGCATAATGACAATTGAGAACATATTGTGACACAGGTTTTTCCTGAAAGGTGTGGTTGCATTGGCTAATGAACCTGATTGTGGATCCTGAAGAGATAAAGTACATTTTTCTTACTCCCAAATGTAAGCATATAGTATAGTTGTATCATACATCAGTGGAAATTATTATACAAAGTTTAAGTTAAAGCATGAAAAAAATTCCTGAGGGCCTACATACAAACCGAAAAAAGACCAAGAAAACTGTGCACTAATGAAATCTTAGTGCATGTTTTGGGATATAACATTGGGAGTTACAGTGATGATGTCACGATTGACTTATACTGTAATACTGTAGTTATTATAGGTGGGTGAGTGTGTATGTAATGCATCTAACTCTCATACAATAGTGAGTTCCTCACTACATGCTCTATCCGAAATTTTAGGGATACAATGTTGAGCTGACACTTGTACAATCTGTTACCATTATTGGTACCCACCATATTCACTGAACCTGACCCACGACATCAATTGACCATCTCATGGTACCCACATACCATGGACCATACATATATGGTACCCACATACCATGGACCATACATATATGGTATTCACACACCAGGAACTATACAACTACTCCTACAGCCCTTGCACAACCAGCTCAATAGCTTAGAAGAACAAAACAGCCACTGAGAGCAGCCCAAGGCCCCAGTGCAGTGTACTCTAACTGCCAGGGGCCCCAAAAGCTGGAATCTGGGAAGTTGGCGGAGGAACCCAGTGGGTGTATTATGAAAAATATATTATTAATTTTTTTCTTTTTCAAAATTACTTTCATCCCAGGCCCTGGGTACTTGCCACAGCCCCCTCTCGGCAGTAGTGTGTAGATCTAAAAAAAATTTCTTAGCCTGTTGATACTTACATAAACGGTACTCTCAAGAACTGGTGCGCTCACGCAAACTAGGATATCGTAAGCGTAGGAAAAGACGAGAAGACAGGTGATAAGTAACGGATATAAAACATTCCAGCATTTGCAAGATGATGGATGAAGCACTCGATCTCGGGCAAATGGACGCCAACCAATCTTAAAAGACAATACTATATACAGTGATTTTAATGTCACATTTTTATTAATTATGATTTTTGTTTTTAAATTAAGTGAAATATAACCGATTTATTAATTTTTAATTGGGAACTACTACAGCATACAGTACAAGGTTCTGTATTATCAAAATTATAACACAAAAAAATTCAAACAGTCGATGCCAATCATTAGCTCAACCCGCCCTCGATAAACCAACGTTTCGTTATCTCACTATATTAATTGGATTAACACATTACCAAGGATAAGCACTGGTGTCCTTGGATTCAATTATAGGTAAACGGATTAGTTGCCTTTTTTATGAGGTTTTAATTGTTCTTTACCGCCGAAAGTGCGGTATTCTAACATTAGTTTAAGGAGGGCTGGTCGGCCTAATGTATAGTTACATAAAGATACTTCATAAGGCCAGAACAAACAATATTACAATAACTAGATAATATATAACAGATATTGCTTATTTTGATAATAAATATTTATAATACTTCTTTAAAATTTGCAACACAAATGCAACACCTTCAAAACCATAAGTATAGCCCATTTCAAAACCCTAGATAGTTGTCAAGATTTAACAGACAAGCAGACAGGATAGATTACTTAATTGTAAATCATAACTATGTATGAAGAGTGTTGAAACAAATAACAACCAATGAAGTAAAAATGAACTCCTACAAATAATAAGAGACGCCAGTACGGTTTAAGAACTTGCTGATTGCATCGACGAAGTATTCCAGTTAGAAAGTACTCCCCACTCTTTTCAACATCTGAAATCTAAAAAATACGAAGGGAGTCACCTGATGTAATCTCCTGAATAGGGAAGGGGTACGAGGTTGGGGGAGAAGGAAAATATTACTTTTCAGTTTTTATCAATCTTATCTATCTGTATTCATCAACTAAAAACAATTTTTTTGTCAAATTTCGAAAAAACTTATTTATCAAAAATTAAAAAAAATTATACAATAAAAATAAGAATTGAAAACAGAAATACCGTACAATATGAATCTTAATTTACAAATAAAAATACAACTTTATAACAAAAATACAATAAATACTAATACAGTAATTACAAAAATATATTTTCGATTTCAATATATTCAGTATTTGAAGGGTAGCAAAATAGCTGAACTACATCAAATTTACAATTCAATTAAAAATTCTTACATAAAAAAGACCAAACAGTAAAGCCAATATAATTCAAAACATACTAAAAACACTTTTGATTAAAATTATCATGTACGAAGAAATTAAATGTAATAATATTGAAATATAATATTATCTCTGAAAAATATCTCAACATATTACATTACCATTATCATCGCAGTCCTCATCATCATCGTCATCCTCATGAACATAATTGTCACCTTCATCACCTGATCATCACCACCACCACTACTATCGTCATCACATGATGATGATCATCATCATCACCATTACATAATAATATCACCATCATCAAGATTATTTTTCTTTAGACTCACCTCTACTCTGATAGCACTGTCTTGTGAACTTGTATATGATTCATAGAGCAGTTCCTGGTTTTCATGGATAGATGGAAAGTCATAGTTGATACTGGTTTGTGGTTCAGCCATCACTGAATACTGTCCTCAAATATTCTTAAAAATTCATTCAAAGTAAATTTTAGACTGGTTTTCATTGAAATAAAATACTGTACTTCAGACTTCATAAGTTAGTAAAATGCATTTCTGTAACCATGTCTTCTAGTTTCGGTAGTAAATGAAAAATTTCTGTACCATATGATGATTTATGGGGCACTTTTTTTAGGTTTTACAACAATTTATCAGTCCTCTCACAGGTTTGAAGGTCTATGGTCAGGGACTTTGTAGCCAAACGTCCTGACGAAAAAAAAAATTTTCCTTGACTTTCTACAATGTGTAAACCTATATATTTCTGGGTCTAGACTAAAGATAACTTTCTGTAGTGTCTTTGTTTATTTCCGTAAATGTCCATAATTAGGCAAAATTTCCGTAGCAACTATGGACGTTCCGTAGAACTTGAGAAGTCTGGTATTTATTCGAATAAATGCCGTACTTTGAATAAATGACACCCTCGAACGCCCTGAGACATTCATTTCTTTCAACGAATGAACACCTCTAAAAATTACTTTAAACTAATCTAATGGAAGCAACATCATTCACAACACATTCTATTGATGTTCTACTCCAGTAGAATTAGATTTTTTCCAAGGTAGTTGGGATCAACAAGTATTTATGATCACGCAATAACACATTCTGTGACGATAATAATGTGTTGCAGTTCCAACAGTGAAATCAAGGGGTGTTTATTTTAGTATACATACGTATCCATTTTACACAAAATAAATAAATAAATGCCTCCCTCGAATAAACGCACCCTCAAAAACCCTTCTTAACAATACACACACTGGGACATATATTTGAATAATACAGTAATTGCTTTATGATTAAGATGTCTAATTGTGGAATGATGTGGAAATAAACAAATAACAGATATAACAACATTATGAAATAGAAAACAATGAGCAAGATATACTGTAATAAACCAATGTTTTGTCAACTCAACAAAACACTTTCATCTATGCACAATTTACTTACATTTAAATATTTAAAAAAATATAATTTGTTTAATGTCAAAAGCAAGTTTAAGATGATTTTCATTTTTTGTTCAGGTGCACTCATAAAGTGTAAACATTTAGCCTTCATTAGGTTTTATAATCAACTCTTTTGTTAAGTTAAAAAAAAAAAATAGAAATTACAATTGCATTTATCATAATAAGTCTGATGTGGACCAGTTTACTTGAATAAATGAAATTTAATTCCAATAATGTAATTGTATACTGTGCAATGTTGTTTGTGTAACTATTGCTTTGGTAACTTTTTGTGTGTTTATATCCCTGTTATGAAGCAAATATCAAATCCAACTTCATTAAATATTGATCATTCAAAGTTTGGCAGTAATGCACTTTGTACTCCACCCTCACTCTTACAGGTTCTAGGCCAGATGGTCGAAATCCAGATTGCCGAAAGTCAGTTAAAAGCAGTGAAACATTAACAGCAGAATATATATATATATGTGGATCCCTCTTCATGTTTTATATATATATATATA
>NW_022738561.1:570573-585485 GCF_011630105.1 Anneissia japonica
GCTGTATTGTTGTTTTATTCTTTACTGATTCATGATTATGCTTTAATTGTTTTGTGTATTATTTGGATAATAGCAACGATTTCTACCGCCACCAAGAAGGTTATGTATTCACCGATGTCAATGTCTGGGTGTCTATTCCAGTTTGTTTTTATATCTAGTATCTTTGTTGAGAATTGATAATAAAAATACGCGACGACTTGGTAACGAAAGTGTGGCAAAAGTTTTTTTAGATCCAGCTGTAGGGGGCGTCCCATTTTTTGTATTCCCACCATGCATTTCGGTGGAATACAGTGGAACACTTTTTTTGTGTGGAGAACTCTATCTTGTATTTCTAGTATCTTTGGTACGTATGATAGATCAGCTGACCAATCAGTTCAAGTCTAAAAGAAACTTCTAAACTTAGACTTTTATGTTTTATTCCGCCCTTGTATTTGTGATGGGGAAAATTGGATAGGGAATTCCGTAAATGATGCATAGTTCGGAGAAAAGGGGTCAATTTTCGCTGATTACAGACACCTTCACTACATTTATCTAGCCATGGCCAAGCCATGGCATTTTTTGGACTTTCAGAGTGTCAATATAAAATTTAAACATCTGACCAATCAGAACATAGGTTCAGGAATACGCCCTTTCCCACAAAAACGCACGTGGCAAGGCTGCATTTATTTCAAGTCGTGTTTGTGTTAGCCAATGCGTCCGTTAAAATGTGCACTCTTAAAATAGATTAGAAGAAGAATCATATAAGTTATATTATTATAACGTACTTTCACATTTCACATACGAGAAGAATCCAGGTTTTGGCGTTTATGAAAGTTTCTTTTCTCAGGGGTGGTGAAAAAAAGAGAAATCAAAAAGAAAGGAAAGAAAGAAAAGATCATTAATAATAGAGAGCACGGGACTCCAAAACAAGCTAATTTCCTATTAAAATTCCGTGTATCAATGTCATGGATAAGCAGAAAACCAAAAATTTAAAACACCCACACATCATTCGTGGTGCTTCACACAGGCATCCCCTACACAGAGTTGTTTATATTTTGTCCACTCTTACTCATCCGTTACTCGTCAAAAATATTATTATAATATACTGTAATAATATATTATTATTATTTTTATTGATATTTATGTCATCATCATCAACCTCTTCAAAAGCGCATCATCATCATCATCATAATCATCACTACTGTTATCATTATTTATAATAGGTCAATAATATATTGTTATTTTTATTGTTGTTATTATTATTGTTATTGTTATTACTATTATTATTATTATTATTATTATTATTTTTATTATTATTGTTATTATGATTATTATTATTATTTAATCTTCTTTAATTATTCAAAATATATTGTTATATAATAATAATAATAATATTTATTATTATTATTATTATTATTATTATTATTATTATTATTATTATTATTATTATTATTATTATTATTACTTACTTACTTACCAAATTACTATGTATGTAAGTAAGAAAGTTAGTAAGTAAGTAAGTAGGCCTACCTACTGTAATGGGCCGGATACGTACAGATAAACTATAGAATGGGCCGTCTACCATTTTGCATTTTGTGCATGGGGGATGCCATCTTTGATTTAAATACCCACGTTCAACAAACAATTTCTTTTTATTTTGTTTTCGTTCAACAAAAGCTAATCCAAATTTTTATTAACCAAACAAATACTAAAATATTTATTTGTAACTGAGTCTTATTGCTGATAGTAATTTCTATAAGAAAACCTAGTAAAACATAATTTACATTTGCAATGTTTTAATTTTATGGAGAGTCTACAAATGCTTGGTTTAAAATTGGCCAATCAGAGCTAGATATTCTCGCGTCTCATGTAAATTACCCGTAGACGGGCGTCAAATTCGAATGCAGAAAAATCAGATCAGATAACAACAAAGAGGCAACAGTGTCGTGGTAAAGTTTGTTTGAAATAAGCAGAAAGGTTGATGATATTTGGTAAATATACTATGCAAGTCTTCAGGCATTATATCTCATTATATCTTGCTTTAAATAAGTTAATAACTGGCCGGTTTAACTTCAAATTTGTATGTCAATCTTGCTAGAGTGTTGAAGGACCCAGGCTGGTTTGATCCACCATTTTGCCGACAACAAATAAATTCGATGCATGAGTTTCAATTCAATGAATGGTTGACCAGCTGGGCTGGGAAGACCAGCTGAATTCGAGTTCGAATTTCAGTTACTTGGTAGTTTTAATGAATATGCAAATTTTGAAATTTCATACCATAACACGCAATTACGTTGTATCTGGGGCCTAGGCCTAGCAATTTTTATAGATATTTAAAAATTTAATGCATTTTGAGGCTTACTGTATGTATGAATGTATGTAGTAGAATGTATGGAAGGCCTGGCCTAGGCTAGGGCGCAACTAAATGAATTCCTTCTAGCCTAGGCCTAGAGAATGTCTAGCCTAGAGCTAGGCCTAGACTAACCTGGGCCTTACTGCTGGTGGAATAGGCAGTCTAGTCACGTGTAGGTGTAGTGTAGTGCTGAGAGTGGGCTAGGGAATAGGACCATAGCTCTATAATAATTCTCTATGGTAGGACCATTATTGCTATCTAGCTTTTCATATTTCAGGTACTGCACATTGCTTCATCAGCTTTTCAGCGGCTTCCGCATTGATTGCCCAAGTTTGCCGCTCTCCTGGCTAGGCCTATAGGCTATATGAATGATCAACTCAACCATTTTGATGTGCAGAATCGTAACTACTGCATATTATACATAGTTTTGATACAAGAAGCCCTAATTTTCTGCAAAAATTAAGTGGAAATGTGGCCTTATTTTCAAAAATGCCTGTGAAGTTACTATTTAAGTGTTCTTTTTTCAACCCCACACAAATGACTAAATTACTCAATTTAATCAATTGCGAGAACTGTGACGACAAGGATGTGAAAGATAAAGGATTGCATGTGCAAAAGGGTTTTAGACTTTTCCGATACGAACACAATGTTATTGTTAATGTCCTATAACTAATATAGCACCTTGTACAGTAGATGTAGATGATGAAAGCTTGTGTATCCTTATTACGACAGCCCAAGAATGTAAGTAAGATTAGCAATCTGCTGAAAGCTGCAAACAAAGAGCTCTGCAACTTTTAATATGCAAAACTTGCATGGAGATTGGTCCTATTGAAAGGATTTCTACTACCTAGGCTTTTTTTTTTAATTCTTTTTTGGCAGATAATGTTACAAAATTCACATAGGATTCCAGTCAGTGTTATGGGATTTGCATTACCTATTAGTTGGCAAGAACCTGTTATGTCTATACCCGTGGATGAATGCCTTGTTTAATAAAGTATAATTTGCATGTAGAGTACTTACAGGTAGTTAAGGTTAAATTAATAAGTTTGGCTATCGATTATTCATTGCAGAATTTTACTACAGTATCGTATTTCAAAAGAAAAACTAAGCATAATGCCTCAGCCTGCATTGAGAAAGAAGAGGACAGCAGTTTTAACAAGTGTAAGCAAATTCATTTGTGATACAAAACTTTAAATTGACTGTTTATATTATACTGTATTATACATTAAACCATAAATTCCTATTCTAAATTTAAAATTATGTCATTGTCCATATCAATATCAAAATATGAAATTTTAAGTGCGAATACGATGTCATTTTATAGTATATCAAGTTGATGTTAGATTTTGTAATTTTAAACTCATCTAGGTCCTTCCTAAATAGTACCCAAACCCTATTTTGTAGGGCTTCATAAATACCCATGCCCAAGATTTGCTATCCTTTTACCTATGCTTAAAAAAATTGATAAATATCAGTTGTGTGCAGTTCATACCCAAATTGGTAGACTTGGTACAATAACCGAATGCTAATCTGTCTATTACGTTCGAATCCCAATGGTGGGGAAAATAATGATCATGCTACATGCTAAATTTAATATTGTTCAAATTCTATTCACACAACAGATTCACCAAGATGGAGTTGGCAATACAAAGCCATTTACTCGAGCCAAGCGGCGATCTGAAGGCTCACCACCCAACCAGAATGCTAGTAAACGAGCTTTCATGGACATTACAAATGTGAGTAATTGCCTGCCAAGATGATATATTTTATTTATTAAAGATGCTCTCTATGTTGAGCCTATGGAATAAATTTAAACAATTTAAAAATGACATTAAAAATATAATCATAGCAAACCACTAAGGCTCATAGAGCCGGAGCTTATCCGCAGATTTTGTAGCGTGAAGCGGATAAGAGTGTAATATGTACCCCCCAGGTTGGGTTAGTGGTCCAACGCAGGTTACTCACAGCAATTTGGTGGTATACATTGTTACACCTGGCTAGACTGAAACAATGTTGCTCAAGGATACATGTGAAATGCACAGTTGAGGATTGAAAATCCGACCTTGAGGTTGGAAAACCAAAACATTCCCACTGCGCCAAACCGCTTCCATGTTAAAAAAAAATACTGCCACCTAAATCAAACTTAAAATTTAAAATAGATTTGCCTACAGGTTATATATTTTCTGAATAGATTACTGTACTGTTAAAATAAATATTGGAGAAAAAAAAACAAGAGAAAAGCTTACCTACAATTATTATGTCAATTTTTTTCTCTTGAATTTTTATGAAGGCATTTGGCAATAAAAAGTGTGTTGGTACAAAGAAAGGTGTTGGGATGAAAGTTAGTTTAAAAAAGCCAACCGCCACAAAGAAAGTGATGGCAAGAGCAAAGACAAGCAAAGAGGATTTGACAGTACACAATGAGGATAGTGTACAGCTGTTGCCGGAAATATCTTCACAAGGTTCAAATAAGTCAACTAGTTCACAGGAGTCTGTTAGTTCACAGGAATCCAACAGCAGTGATGTCGAATTGATTATGAATGAAAAGAATACGGAAAATAACAAAGCCTTAGAATTGAAAGATGCAGTAAGTATATTTTTTGAATTATATAGCGTGCTAGTTTTTAAATCTTAAAGAAGTAGATTGGCCAATTAAAATTTGAGCCTAAAACAATTTCAAATTATTAGCCAATGAGAATGCATCTAATAGTTTTCGGCTAACATAGCACTTACAGTATTGCAAGTTAAAATTGAAGTCTAGTTGACTCCTGGGAGGCAGCCAGTTATTGTAAGCTGAATGGACCTGTTCGCAGTGTCAAACTTAACTGACCAATCAAAATGCCATGATTTAATTTTAATGTGTGGCCAGTAATAATATATGTACGTCAAACAACCCAAACCCAGCCATGTTTGTTTACGAATGGCTATTGATTTTTGTAGGACCTTATAAAAAATAAACAATCAATTTACTAGTGTACGGCAGGCTACTGGTATAAATTTCAGGTTGTTTATTTAGTAGACTTGCCACAAGTTTATTTTTCATTATTATTCTCATTCTGGACAGCGCCACCAATAAGAAAGTTAATTGAGAAACGGAATAAGCGACTTGTAAAACACTGAATGCGGGTACCAGGGTGGCAAAAGAATGACGTAATCATATATTCCGTACTTGGATAAATGGGTACACCGAAATAAACAGTTTAAACCAATCACAATGTTCACATTTTCGGAGCCACGAAACTGAGTAACTCGCGTCAACTAGTTAGGCATGACTAAAAAATAGTCCTCCCTAATAAAACGGGCCTAAAATATTTAGAATATACCCTAGTAATACTAGTGTGGGCAGTGACAAAAACAATTAAGGTTAGGCTAGATGGCGTATTATTACAAACACATCACTTTCCAGAGGATGGCCCAGGCCTCTGGTGTCCAGTAGTGTAGTAAATATAGGCCTAGTAGAGGCTTGGCCTAGTTAATAATACAGTAATATTACAGTAGGCCTACCTTTTTAACAACGTTCTACCCAAGGCCTAAATCTGTGTAGCTAGCGGTGAGCAGGATTCTGTAAGTATTAGTACAGTTATCAGACCATAGTCGTTCAGCAGGCCAGAACTACCTGTTTTATTCAACTAGGTAGGCAAAATGGAGATTGTCTAGCTTAGTCGAGACATCTGCATCTTCAATTTTGAAAATTTACCAAGATTAATTTATATGCATGAAGTAAGCCAATCACATGATTTATAAAATCAGTCATGTATATGATATCCTACATTAAATTTGATGTGGGAAATCATATGCATGAATGATCAGGCAGCATTTGCCCAGGCCATAATACGAAAAAAAAAAAAAGAAATCGAGTATAGAACGCCAATTAAATTAGCAATGGCGCGCACTAAGTGCAATAAAGAGTGAGTAACCCAAAATTAGGGCCTGGAACCCAGGCTATTTATTTAGCTGAAAGTATAGAGCCTGTTCATTTAAACATCGCTTTATACTGAATATACAATGTTTATATAAGACAAATCTGACATTGAAATTTTCTCTTAATTGTATTTTGTAGGTGGCATCTATTAGTCTGAATGATAGCAAAGATGATATCACTGATTTTAGAGACCTTGATGCCGAGAATGCAGACAATATTTATGAAGCTCCAGATTATGCTGCAGATATATTCAAATATCAAAAAGAAAGAGAGGTATGACATCAAAATATAACAATTACAAAACAATTAAATCATTATCTTTATTTAGGGAGGATATCTGAACATTGGATATAAAACATAAGTTGGTTTAGTAACAATTGTTTTTTTTTTATTGATTATGCAGTGTTTACGGAGATAATGCGTTTAATTTAGATGTATTCAACTACATACTTAGTGACCTTCTTCCGATTAGGATGATATAAATCTAAAAAATCTCATATAATATAATCTCTTCCCAGCTAAAATTCAAAATTACGCCGTATTTTGAACATCAAGTGGAAATCACCACTCAGATGCGGGCTGTGTTGGTAGACTGGCTGGTAGAGATACAAGAAAGCTTTGAACTGAACCACGAAACATTGTACCTGGCGGTGAAACTTGTCGATCATTATCTCATGCACAAGAAGAATGTTGGACGCGACATCCTGCAACTCGTTGGAGCAACTGCGCTGTTCATTTCATGCAAATTTGATGTAAGGGTATTTGTGATTTTGGACTTGTAAATCAAACCCATGGTGTAATGTTTCATTAATTTATGTACTTTCTTTTTCTAGTTATAAAGTGTGACTAATTTCTTTAAAATGTGTAACCCCTTATCCAGAGTGGCCGCCAAAGTTGTCAGTGCCAAAAAATGAACAAAGAAATGTAGTAAACATTAATAATGCTGTAATAATAATGATGTTTGAAGTAAAAAAATATAATTTTCTTTACTACAGGAACGTTCACCTCCACTTTTGGATGATTTTAAATATATATGTGATGATGCGTACAAAAGGAAAGATTTTATTATGATGGAGATGAGTATTTTGAAAACAATCGGGTTTGACCTTGGAATCCCCATATCTTATCGCTTTCTCAGGAGATATGCAAAGGTATGGTAATCAAAATTATGTGAAGTTAGCAGTCTCACAGTACATTGGTAATGCTTTGAGCTTACAGTCCACTCTTAGTTTGGCCCTTGTCTGTGTTGTTGTGCAAGGCATGTCGTCTACAAGGTTTAAGCTGGCCAAAAAATATAGCAATTTGGCTAATTCAGTATGAAAATACTTAGCCAAGTAGAAATTGGTTTAAACAAAACAAAACAATATATGCAATAATAACTTCAATTTAAATAGCTTTTTGCCTATTTTTAATAATTATATTAGCAAAATTGGGACTATTTGGTTAAATGAGAACTTAAAACACTATGTTTATGTTGCTTTACCACACTCATTGGTATTTGCAAGGTACAGTAACGCATCCACTTCTACATAAAGTCTAGTGTAGCATATAAATAAGGGAATTAACTACGTTCAGGTTTCTTTATTTTAGGCTCGGGGCCTAGGTTATGCCAATAAGGAACTTAATCACTTTACAAAGTGGCAATCCCTTTCACAAGACAAACTATGCTATACCTAAACTGAGTCTCATTATCAGGCTTAGGGGGTGGAGTTGTTTTGGTCTTCAGTAACGGGTTATGAAATTGAACCCAGGAACCTGGGACTAGAAAGCAAGCACCTTAACCACCAAGTCATTCAAGTTGACCTCCTCTCAACTTTTTGCCTCAGGACAGGAATAGAAGCAACATAAAATATGATAGTGTCAACAGACCTTAACCTCATACTTTTAATCTTTGTCAGTTGCCTGTTTACTTTGATTATTTAATACAAGATGCATTACAGACTGATGGTTGATATATGCTGCTATAATTCTTTGTTTTATCTACAGTGTGCACGCTCATCTATGGAGACTTTGACTCTAGCCCGGTTCATCTTGGAAACTTCGCTACACGACTCTGCTTTCATTGAGAAACGAGACTCGCAAGTAGCTGCAGGAGCTCTTCTCCTTGCCTTCCGCATGAAGAAATCAGGAGAATGGGTATGTGCAGCCTAACACCTGATATTACAGTTAAACTTGCCAAGTCGACTGTGCCTAAGTCGAATAATTTCCAAGTTGATCTTATTTTACAAGCCAAATTGTTGTTTTCCATTAATTAACAATCTATAAGTCAAATTTTATTAGTCGAACAATATTTCAATGGCATTTTGGAATCAACTTAGGCAAGTTCAACTGTATGTAATTTATAAAAATCACTGGTACTTTGAACAGGGGTATGAAAGATGTTACATGAAAACTTTGTTGTCTTAAGTAGGATTTGACCCCAAAATACCTTGTTCAATATTTACAATTATTTTTGCTACAGCCATATTATGTTTTAATGAATTTGGTCAGTCTGATCAAATATTGTTGAGTAGTCTAATGTATGCCTGGGTTTTACTACCTTGCTATTATAAGCCAACAGAAAATATTAGTGTACACACCTTTTTGATTTTTAATATCGTCTCTTCAGCTAGTGTTTACTAAATTTTTCTTTTGTTATATGTTTATACTCTGTAAATATCTTTGCCTAATAATTATTCCTTCATGATTATTTTTTCAGGATAACACACTTCAATATTATTCAGGGTACACGGAAAAGGATTTGGAATCAACAGTGAGACAGCTGAATAGTCTTATTTCCGCATCTCCTGATGAGCAACTCATGACTGTACGAAACAAGTACTCCCACCCGTAAGTCTTCAAACCTTTACTACATGTAATATTTACATACTGTTGTTTTCACATTAAGTAGTTTTGATTGCGATAAACTTACCCCAAGATGCGTGCGGCCCAACACCGATCAGAGAAGGAAGTAGTATAAAAGCCGTGCACAGTGAAAACAAAGTAGTGCAGACCTAAACATCACTATGGCCCTCCGATCCATTTTTTTATGCCCACCCCAGGGCTAAACCATGTACCAGAATACAGTGAAAACTTTGCATGCATGTAGTACCTTGATCTGATAACATCTTACCACTATCACAATCAAAAGCTCACTAATGTTTCAGACATCAGATCAAACAAATTGTCTTGCAATATGTGTGGAAATTGGGGCAATGGTCTAGTTCATCAGAGACAATAAGGCACTTTTAACGTAATTCTAGAACGGATTCACTCATCTGTTCTTTACACAACGTAGATTTGTGCCAAATTACATCCTAGAATCAAGTCAACAACTCTGCATTCTCGGATGCGCAAATGACTTCTTGGTGACGTTGTTACATTCTAAGTCCTACTGTCAGCATAAAAGATATGTTTTTATGACTTCAAAATTTTCAATGAATTTTATGTCCCGAGAATTTATTATTCAATTTTCTTTTTCTTCAACAGAGTTTTCAATGAAGTTGCTAAAATTCCTCCACTCGACATTCTATACGATTTGTAATTCTTGATTTGAAACAAAGCTGGGGGTAACCAAAGAGGAAGGGACATTGTTATACGCTACATGGATGTGATATATAAAAATAGTCTAACTGCACGAATTGTGGGCAGTTAATAGTTACTGTTCTGATCATTGTTAAAATTATCACTTTTTTATGCTGAATTTTTGTGAATGTGATTTTTAATCAAATGAGTAGTTTCCTTTTTTTTAAATAACAGTGTAAATTTTATACCACTCAACTTTTAAATCATTTTACATTGGTGTATAAACATTTAATAAGTGAGCATTTTAATTTTTATCCTTTAATCATTGTCCAGTTTGATGGTAAATCTTTAGTTAATCATTTAACACAAATTTTGTAAAGTGACTTTGGAAGTTTTTTGAAATTTATTCTAGAAGAGGGTTTTGTAATAATGCAAACACTTTTTATTGAGCTTTGTATCTAATCAGGCATGAAAGTAAATTGCACAATAGTATTTTCTATATCTTTATACCAGGTGCTATTCATTTTCCACATGGTGATGTATTATGTATATTAAATAATTCTGCATACACATATGTACATTTTAAACCAATACAAGCAATGATGCATTAATGAAATTTTAATTTGGTAAACATTTAATTCGTCAACAGATAATTAGTAGTATTTTGTGGGTTTGTATTAAATATAAGTAGTAAGTCCGAAGCAAGAGACGGTGTATGTGTGTGCAAATCCAGTGATGCATGTTTGTGTAGTTTTATTGAAGCCGAATTTGCAGAGCGAGAAATTGTTAGGAGAGAGTAGTTATGTAAAAATATGTACAGTATAAATTGACTTCTGAACTAATAATCCATCCCATAATATAAATATTGTAAATATTAGTTTCAATTACTGTAACAATTTGATTTTCATGTTCTTGCTTTCTTGAAACACAGCGATATGGCTTTGGGAAACATTTACGCGACAGATTACAATATTTTATTGAATATATATTATGTTCTTCTACGTGTAGTTTTATTCGAGAAAGCCACCAATAAATTGTATAGATCACTGGGATGCCTGTGCAACGTTGTCTTTATTCGTTCTTTTGTCGTTTTTGGTATTAGAAAAACATATTTACAAAAATATTGTGTACATTCAGTAAATATAAAACTAGTCTACTATTAATTCAGAAAAAGTTTATAGTATGCACTTGTTTTACAACTACTGTAGTTAAAATTGTAGAGATACATCAAAATGTTTTTACAGTACAGGTATAATAACATTGCGTAATCGAATAGTCTGGAAAATCTTTTAATTGCTAAAGTTTGAGCCCAAGACCACTACGGGTGTTATCCGGGCGAGAACAGGAAAAAGATGCATAGGGTTCTTACCGAACTCGGCTTTCAAAAAAACAAATAGCATTTAATTCTATCAAGTTTCCCTGGACCCTTGCGTCACCCGATGCTTTAATCCACTGCATTAACGTACAGTAGTGGTGTCAAAATCAAGTAATAAAATTACTGAAGAAGCTAGAACAATAAAGCATACATAGCAAACTTTACATAGCAAAATACATAGCATTTTGGATGAATAAAAAACATAAAATTACTACGACTGTAATGTTTCCATGTGGTGGACGTATGTAACAAGGTAACATATGGATTCTAGACTAGCTTCAGTTGAAATAATTTATTTTATCTTTGGAAATAAACTCTAAAAGAAGCAAGGACCATGAACATTTAAACAGACTTTACTTCTGGCGCATGTTAAAACAATCAAATGGGATCAAGTAATAAAAATTGCTCCCTGCTGCTAACATGCTGCTTTTGCTCCTCCAAAAACACTGCAGTTTGCAGTGTTGGATTATCAGCGGATTTCGGCCGGTGGTCCGCGTTTAACACCCACTAGAACTGGAAATTGCAGTTTCCGGATTTATCCCGTGATACACTTCACAAAAAACTCAACTGAACGCACCCTACGTTGTCTCAGCCTGTTTCACCCACGCTTTCATAAGCAGCGGACTTTTTCATTCATCACACATTGTTGGCCGTAAAAATATTGTACTGTATAAGCCATTTTAGCCCTTAGTATAATGTACAAGCTATATTAAGGGCCAAAATTGATTATACAGTTGTTGACTTGCGCAAGTTCAACTCAAATAATTTTTAAGTCTAACATTTCTATATTTTATTGGTTCTGATACAAAATAAATTCTCCAGATTAGGCTCTAGAAAATATTGTATCCATACCAGAGTTATAAGAATACTAAGGTGCTAACTGCAATGTATTCAATGTCTGAAATATGAAGAGCTGTGTGTGTGTACCCATCCACGATTTGTATCGTTGTTTTCAATGGTGCCTTCGATTTACACATGCAAGTTAAGTACAGCTGAGTTACCCGTATGTTACATCTGTATGTTGTATCTGTTGCGGTGTACGAGTGTTACATACACGATTTCAATTTCATTCCTCAATACTTAATTGATTAATGAAATGACAGAGGGCTTATTTATGGTTATAATATGTATACTAAGCCTGAAGGTGGCGCTTTCCTACAGTGGCGATCTTGGATGGTACACAACACTGCATTGCTTCGATTTTAATAGCTCTATGATCCCTACACATTGAAATTGGTACCACATTATGGGCAAATCACTGTTTCCTTATAAACGTATGCTGCCCATGCCACTCAACATCAACTGACCTTTTGCAAACTAAGGAGTAAGTTGGCTCAAATCGCACTCTTTACAATTATCTAAATGTAGCTACTCTAGTAACATTTACATGGCAACATAAGTTAACAACAGTGACAGACAACCAGTTGAGTTGCAAAGCCTAAAATTCTAAACAAAATGAAAAAACTTTTTCTTTGACCTTACTCGAGTACCAATCAAAACAATGCCAGGAATATGCTTGTGTCCAACAGACACATGTTTACGTACATTTACGCTATTGTTTTGTGCGACTTTAGCAACAACATCCAAGGGGCCAGACATAACAAAACACTAGTCCATTGTAGTGGTGTATGTAGTTGGAGTCTTGAAACAGGGTGGGGGAATCGATTATTAAAAGGGGGATGCTTTCTCGCAAAATAAGGTGATATAAAGTGGTTTTTAACTACTTGAGTAATTATTGGGCTTTGAACATTTCCGGTGGGGACCCAACTGGAGGCAGGGGGTGGGGGAGGGCATGTGCACCTACCTAGATACACCACTGATCGACTAGTAATAGAAGAAAAACGAGTACAGTATTACAGTACAGTATTCATTTATAGTAATACTACTACAGTATTTTTGTGTTGTCTAATCCAAGATGAATTTATTAAAATACACTTGTTTTACTATTTACACTAGCCTATCATATGTACTTTGCATCATATGTTGCCAGGCCTTGAGTATGGACAACATTGAGGAAATAAATTAACTTTCTAAACTGAAAAGGGTGAAATATGATTTGCCATGACTTAAGATATTTATCCCTTTGGACGAACACCCCAACATAAAATTTACAGTCTCTTGTGTTCCAACAAAATTCATCCAGTCCCTGCTGAAAGTGTAAACATACTAAGCTCTCCACTTCTGTGATTGGTCACAATGCAGGATGTTGCTTTATTCATATCTGGATGTGCTGTGCTTGTCCAAAGTTAGGATGTCAGCAAGAACTATCCGATAAATATGGAACTTTCCCTATAGCACAAGGCTGAGGCTCAATTCTCCTTCATAACATCAACACAGTATACTCAATGACCATCTGTTATAAAGACATCTTTCTTCCTTCTACACTTATTGCCACTGCCTTCTGCACCTTGTTTTTACTTCGGCTCTTTGCTTCTTTAAACTTTCTCATATGCTTCTCAAGTTTGGTCAAACTTTTCTTGGATTCCTGGTAAAAGTAAAAATACTGAGGTTAAGTGTATCAGAATAATTAGTCAATGTCTTGACAACAACAACAATAACAAGTGATAAAATTTATCTGGTTCCTATAACCAATGACGACAATAATGCCAATAAACACGGTACACTAATAATATTCTTAACAATAGTAAATAATGACAATTGGTATAATATTCATTAACAATTTTTTCTGTGCTACAAAATTTGATAGTCAAGACAGGGCTATACATTTGTTTATATGTTGTATATTGAAGTCAGTTCAAAACACAAACATTTAAAAAATATCTCTGGATGAGGCAGAGAATATTAATTTTACTTACTCTTCCCATTTCTGTTTCAACATTCCATCTGGGCCTGACGACGTAGTCTTTCGTGGACGGCATAGGAACTCTTGCACGACCAACAAAGCCTGGATCACCAGGCCTCAATGCTCTGCAAAAAATACAAAAACCGATGTTATTTTTATAAATATTTATTCAAAAAAGCAGAGCAGAAAACACAACTCTGGAGGAACTAGACTTTGTGCCAAATAAACAGCTAAAGAGAAGAGGTGAAAAAAACATGTTTAGAAGATCAATATTGAGTTTATACTACTACTTAGATAGATAAGATATTGATGAGTAAATTGAACGAGAATTTAAAGAATATCTGATGAGATTATGGTTAATTAACATACTTTCCTTCTTGGGCTAATGCTGAATCTATGCTTCTGATTGGGGTTTCTCCCTCTGTTGAACTGGAAGTTAAAAAACACACATGGTAATATAAAATCATTTAAAGTGATTATTAACACTAAAAGTGAAGAATTGAAAAATGATGAATAATATCATTAATATCTATAATTATAACTATAATATTAATAAATATTAACAAGATTTATTCATTATATATCTATTTTTTCTTTAACCGGAGTGATCTGTTTAGTTTTAATTCTGTTCTCCCACTGGGAACAATGAAAATAAAAGGAAAATATATCAAATAATATATTTAGGAATGGAAGGAAAGGAAAGAAATGGATAAATGGAGGCGATTTCATACTGGAGTCGTTTCTTCTTTGATGCTGGCATCTGAGCTAAATCTCTAGCTTGTCTGTCTTCCTTGGTCATGGATTTGAAATCTGCTTCCACTCCGAAAATGGGTCGCGACCATTCATCTACGAAATCATCAAAAGTTAACATAAAAAATATATTTATAATACAGATTGTCTCATTTTATATATATATATATATATATATATATATATATATATACATACATATATACACATATATATATATATATAT
>NW_022738561.1:585494-589434 GCF_011630105.1 Anneissia japonica
GCTAAGGGGAAACTAAAGCGACGTTAAGGCGAAATCATAGACAAAAGAGTAGTAAAATTGGGATTATAATTAAATATATAATTATTATAAACCATTGAATTAATCATTTTAAAGGATCAAAGAAATTACCAACTTCCATTAAAACACGATTAAAACTAAACAAGTTCTCGTAATCTCGAAAGCTCTGATGAGGGCAGTATAATAGAGGCAGTAAAGCTAAGAAAGATCTATTAATCAACTATTAATCAATTAGCCGATTGTTTCTAGAGCTCCTCATGAGGGCAGTATAATAGAGGCAGTAGAGCTAAAAAAGGTCTATTAATCAATCAACTTTTAATCAATCAGTTCATGAAGGCAGTATTATAGAGGCAGTAGATCTATAAAAGATTAATCAATCTTAGAGCTCCTCATAGGTGCTGAAAATTATGTTTTCACTTGTTTATACATTTTTTCTTTTAAATTGATTACCAGCCAATATGCAAAGACTATAGAAAAAATCCTGTCAACTGAATCACAAAAAAACGGCAATAGGATTTTCATCAACATAACAGAACGATATTTAATATAAAGGACTCTAATTGGATATCTAACCAAATGAAGAAGACTATTCTTACGTATAATTTTACGAGCTAGTTCCCGTATATGCCGGAACTCTTTTGGATGCTTAAAGAGAAGCATGACGGCTTTGCCAATTCCACTCGTCTTCAACACATGTTGATCTACATTTGGCATCTAGAGGAAAAAAAAGAAAAAAGTATAACCCATTAAAGACTTATTTTCAGTTGAGTCCTTCTGGTTATGAATTGGGCAGCACACCGGGAGACAATCTCTGATCAGAGAGAGATGGATATGAGGATATGAGAGGATGTTGATAATGGATATTAGAGTTTTATAACATCAAAATTGTATGTTTAATTAACAATATGGGCCTCATAAGGACACAAAATTCACAGTAGGTATACAAACAGTGAGAAAATGAGACAAAAAATATATTAAACACATACCTGAACGAGCGCTTTGAGCAGGCCTTCTCTTATGTGGTAATGAGGGAGACTCTTATCTGGAAGCGGCGTCAACCACTCTTTGATTGCTGTTAGAATACCGTTGTCAAGAAAAGCTATGTGAAGATCAGTCCTGATCAAAGCAAAATGGAGACATGTAACAATTTTGAAAAAAATTGGCATGTAATTGTAATACTAACTAGCTGATGACATCCTTTCATAAAGCTTAGAGAAAGCTATGAACAGTGGCATATCTGAAGGATGAGGGTGGGGGGTACGCACACCTCTCCAAAAATACTCGCCCATCCCCCCAAAAAAATCAAGCTCAAGTAGTTAACAATCACCTAAAATTACCCTATTTTATGAGCTGGCGCCCCTGACCTAATCATCGAGCCTCCTCATTCGCGGTTCCCCCCCCCCTCCATTTCAAGATGAGATGAGACATATATATGAGAGACTGGTGATGGGAGATGGATATAAGAGGTTAGTGATAAGAAATGGATATGAAAGGTTGATGATGAGAGGTGGAACAGAGAGGTTAGAGATGAGAGATATATATGAGACATTAGTGATGAGAGGTGGATATGAATGTCTGGTGATGCGAGATGGTGATGGAGATTGGTGATTAGGAATAGATATGAGACTGGTGATTAAAGGTAGATATGGGACATTGGTGATGAGATATAAATAATAAGAGGCTGTTGATGTGAGATGGATATAAAGAGGTTAGTGTTGAGATATGGATATGAAAAGGTTGGTGAAGAGAGATAGATATGAGAGAGTGAAGAAAAAGGGATATGAGAAGTTGGTGATGAGAGATAGATGGATATAAGAGGTTGGTGATGAGAGATGGATATTAGAAGTTAAGAAGGTGATAAGAGATGTATATGAGAGATCGGTGATATAACAATGAGATCTCTTCATTCAATAACACATTTATATTTTACACTTGTTCTTTTTCTATAGAAACACTTACTTATTTAAATGTTGTAAAACTGTTGGAAGGAGTTTTAACTTTGTTACTGCAGCCCTTTTGTTTTCATTTAATCTTCTGTCATCCTTAAACATAATAAAGTAAAAGATTATTATCCTTACACCATAATTGTTATCATTACAACTTAACTCAACTCATAGTTGTAATCACGGTTATCATCCCAACCATCATTAACATTCCCTTTCACAAAAACCTAATGTACAAACAAAAGTTGATGGAAATAGGGGTAAGATATAATAGGGATAGAAAAAATATTCAAATAAAACAATAAAAGTAGGTCACCAATTTGACTTGAAATGACAGTCAAAAGGCATAACCCCAAGACACCTTATGACTTGAGGGGTGTCTCAAAAAAGAGAAGAACATTCCCCCATATAAAAACTAAAAGGTTAGGCCTAAGTCATTCTTAATTCTATCATTCAGATACCCATTCAACTTAAATAATAATACTCTCTCTTACCTTAGCAGCTTCAATCATTTGCTTTATCATGGCGACAATGATGTCATCATTGTCATTGATGATATCATCCTGTCTCCTCTTTCTTCTCCGTGATTGGTTTTCCCTCTTTTTCCTTTCCAACATCAGATCAAAGTCTGACATTTCACTCCTTTGAAATAGGGAATACAAAAGAAAATCATTAGCAGAGTTTTTAAAGTGATAAACAGGTTATCTATATGAGGGAAACAAAGAGATGACTCTTCGATCTTCGCTATGAGAGTGTGGTCTGAAAAGTTGGCGATAAGATTACCAAAACTATTTGGCTACGTGAGAGTGCTATGAGAGCTTTGTGATGAGAAGAATAGGAGGGAATGGCTATTGGGAAAACCTATAAAAAGTTGGCGATTTGATGACTATAAAAGGTTGCCTACGAGGAAGTGCTATGAAAGGCTGGGAGTGCAGTAGCGGATACAGGAATTCCAAATACAGGGGCCTAGGGAGGGAAATTTACAGATGGAGAATCTAGAACATGGTGGGGCTGAGTTAAGAAAATATAGGATTATGGCACTTCTAGGTAGCCGGAAATAGCACTCTCAGACCCATCCACCTCCCCACCCCCCCATTTCCAATCCACTACTGGGATGAGATGACTACAACAGAAATACCAAGTTTGACGAAGTTTCAGATGTTGGACTTTTCTTTAATAACTCTTCTCCTAGATGTCAAGAAATGCATTAATTAATGCAAATTTACAAATCTGCACAACAATGTATACCAATAACAAATCAAAAATATTTAAACTTTTTCATAGTAACATCCTACAAGGTTACATTGATCTGGGCGTTGTCATCCGAAACAACCAAAATTGGATCAAACACTCCGAACATGAGGGGTCATTCTTTTGTTAACACCGGATATACTTGCAAAAAGAGATTAAAAGTTTTTAAAAATAAGGCAAATGGTGTGCTTACGTTCCACCTTTTCCTTCATCTTCAACCCCTTCATCTGAGTCTTCTGCGACATCTGGTTGAGGTGCCGGTTGCTCTTCCTCCTCTTCAATTGCTGCTACCGGTCCTTCATCATCATCATCGTCATCATCATCACTTACAAGTACGGCTAAAAGAATAAAGGCATAATACAATGTTAATCCTTGTATTTTGTTATAGCCACAAATACAGTCCATTTCCACTCTTCACATGTTTGGCAAACTCAGGACCTGCACATAATAAGTTTGGAAAACTAACATTTTCGGCCTGTTATGGCATCCATAGTCACATAAATGTTGGGTGAAGGGGTTGGGGGTGGGTGTGGGAGATGGGGACGGCCATTCCTATTGCCACTCCCTGGATCTGTCACTGTACCTTTTATCTTAAACTTTACCTGCTTTTTTCTTCACTGGAGCTGACTCAATTTCTGCATCTCCAAAACCCTAAAATATATCAAGTGGAAAAAATTATATCATTAGTGAATAAGAAACATAATTTTCATGGGCATAGGCTGGCGACA
>NW_022738561.1:589465-651065 GCF_011630105.1 Anneissia japonica
ATTACATTACTTCCACTGAGTGGTATAGAATACTAAAAATGACCATTAAGTTTTTATTGGAATTGGGACTTAGTTCCACATTCTCCCACACCCCATTATTAGAAGCAACACACAAGAAAGGGATCTACACACAGTGTCTTACCTCAAATTCGCCTTCTTCTTCATCGCTTGAGCCAAAAATATCGGCAATAAGTTCCCTCTCACCTTCCTCTCTAAACAAATGAAAAAAAAGACAATATACTGGTACTTAAAACCAAACTAACCAATAAAATGCAAATAAAACACAGAAGCTGTTTTACCTAAGATATAATTAAAGCAATGTCCTACAAACCGTAGGCCACAACTCACCAGTGGGTTGCCAAAATATTTGGGTAGGTGACAAACTTTAAAAAAACCCAGCTAGCTCTAGTGTCATTATCACTATATCCGCATTAATATACATAAAAAAATAATGTGATAGCATTCAGTGTTAAAATTTACTATACAACACAAGAAATTAATTAAAATTTAATGACACATTATGTTTCATTAAATTTTGGGGGAAAAACTATGTTAGCATAATTTATATACAGTATACAATACATTTATATTTACTGAATCAATTTTAAGATCAGTCAACATACTTGTCTTCCTCACTTTCATCCCCACTATCATCTTTTAACCGCTGTCCAATGTTCGTTTCATTCACTGCTTCTGTTTCTTCTGTAAGAGTTTCAAAATAACAAGTTTAAAATGCTAATGTACCCCTCTGCATTTCCAAATTGAACAAAGAAATTTAAACTGTTATTATTAAATTATTTATCACTACATGCACAGGATTTTATATTTTCAGTATTCTATAGAAACAGTGTGAGCAGTACCATAAAAAACCCCAATGTAGAGAAACATTGGTATGTCATTGATATTTTGCATTTGATTCTAATTTAGAATACTAGACAATTAGCTGGCACAAAATCCTCAAAACAACAAATAGGATTTGAAAATCAATCAATCAATCAATTGATTATAAGAATAATAATAAGAAAAAAGCAATGTTTTTCAAGCGTCCCACATTAAAACTGTAAATATAACAACAATAATATACAAAACAATTAAAATTACCATTATTAATAGCTTCTTCTCCATCATTTTCTGACCCTTTATACTCATTGTCCTCATCATTCACAGGTGAGGGATCTGCATCTTCTGCCATCACATCCTCTTTGTTTAAATCACCTTCTGCTTGTTCTTCTAATTCTTCTTCCTTCCGCTCATCATTATTTTCTTCAGCTGCTTCGACAGTCATAATTTGATCCCCTTCCTGTTCAATATTGTCCCCTTCATCGATATCTTGTTCATCGTCATTAACTGGTGATGGCGGTGTTCCTTCTTGATAAACATCTTCTTCTGTACTTCTATTCCATTCCGCTTCGTCTTCTCCTTGATAAACCGTCTCGCTCTCTCTTTCATTTGTTTCCTCACCTTCTTCTGCTTGGTCATCTACTTCTTCCTCCTCTCCATCTAGTGGAATTTCTGGATCATATTCCTCTTCGATGTTTCCCTCATTTTCATTCTCATCTTCAAATTCTGCACCTTGCCTGTCATCCTCTTCCTCATCATTTTCCTCCTGGTCCTCAACAGCTTCACCGACATACTGCTCTCCACTTTCATCAAGTTCCTCTGCTTCATATTCCTGATGTTCACCTTGTTCACCTTCCTCTACTAGTCCATCTTCTTGGTCATCTTCCCCTTCTTCATAAATGGCACCTTCTTCGATTTCTTCTTGTTCTTCTTCTTCTTGTTCTACTTCTTCTTCCACTTCCAATTCCCCTTGTTCTTCACCAGATTCAGCTTGTTCATATTCAGCTTCCTGGTTGCTAGAATACCCAACCTCTCTTTCATCTTCAACTTCCTCCTCGTTTTCTTCAACATATTCTTGTTCTTCATTGTCTTCCCCATCTTCAATTTCCCCTTCCTCCTCCACTTCATTTTCTCCTTCATATTCCCCATCACTTACTACTTCTGCATCATTTTCTGCCATCTCTTCCTCACCATCGCTAACTACTTCTCCTTCATCTATTTCACCCTCATCTTCTTCATCATCCTGAACTTCTCCATCAGCTTCTTGTCTTTCCTCTTCCTGGCCTTCAACTATAGCGCCCTCTTCTGATCCATCTTCAACTTCTGATAAGCATTCTCCTTCCTGTAAGTAGGAATTGATATCAATTTATTTTAATAATTTTCAGTACATAGAGACTCAGTATACAGTGCTCCAGTATGTATCAAATGCAATAAATATCTCCTAAACATTACATTCATTTTGTTATATGCCACTTTTATAGGATGAAAAGTTATGCTTGAAGCTATGTCTCATAATCATATAATAGGGAGTGCAGAAATTGTGGGGAAAATTATGTTTTAAGTACATGCAATCAGAATGTAAAATGTGCATGATGTCAGTGTATTTAATATTTAATGATGTATTTGAAAAACAATATGAATATGAAATCAAACATTTTTTGTCCAATATAAAAGTCCGAATTCGATTTCCATTTTAAAAACATGAATCATTAACTACTATTCCTGTGAATGGTGAAGCATTTCTCACCTCAACATCCTCTTCCTCAATTTCCCCATCACTGTGCTCATCCAAAACTGGTGTTCCTCCTCCACCATCACTATCTGTATGTGGGGGAAAAGAACAGGATCACAATAAAAAGAGAGCTAACCTAAGAGCGAATGGCTCTAGGCCTAGCTAGGCATACCTAGACAAAGATAGAGACCGGCCAAATGAGGCCTGGGGGTAGGGTATGCTACTTCTTACTGGCTAGCAAGGCAACTACTACTAGGGCCTAGGCCTAGGGTAGGCTACTTACTAATCTAGGCATAGCCTGGGTTTTGTAGGCCTAAAAAACCGCTGGGTGAGATGCCTTGATTATCTATATTAATGTTAAAATAGTTTATTATCACAGTTAACTTACCGTATTCTTCAGACATTGCAACAAATACAACTTCGTTCCACCAGCTACTATTAGGACACTAGGCCTAGGCTACCCAGCGTTTAATAAATTTTTGTTTAAGGTATCCAATGGCGTGCACTTTTCTTCTCGCGAATCTCTCTGATCTCTCGATCTCTCTGTGGTGGTTTTGTCGTCGATCGGGAGCTAGCTATCATCGGTAGAGCATTAAACTTTGACCTATACAGATGTATGAATAAGTCTTTAAAAAGGAAGTGAATAAATCAATAAAAGTGGAAATAATTAACTTGTAATGTACATATTAATTATTTTTTTAAAATATTTGTATTAATAATAGGTATATAATAGTCAAGTTTATATAAGCCTAGCCTACTTTGAGTTTGAAAAAATAATTATCCGTAAAAACAAATATGGCGTCCTTCTATCATTTTCTGGTGTTCATTGGTATAATTAGTTTAACACATTCTGCTTATTCTGCAGCACAACGTTAGTATTTTTTTCATATAGACATAAGTTTTTCATTTTCCGTTCTTAACATATTTATTATCGATTAAATGCAATTGTTATACATTATTGCAGCCGCTTAATGTTTCTAGGCTCAGAACGACTGTTTTACCGTGTGTAGCCTATTCGGTTCGCCTTCCTTGCCACAGCAGGCGACAGGGCCAAAAGTCTCATTGATACCTAGGCCCTAGTTCGGACTAGGCCTAGGCTAGCACATGGCCTGGGAATCCCATGGTCTATCACTGTGAGAGGCCAACGCCTACCCAATACCAACAAATGATTTATAATTAATAAAACTCCATATACTAACTTTATTAATTTTAGTTATTCTTGAAAAATAAATTTTTTATATTTAATTATAATTATTATTATTATTAAATGCAAAAGTTCTTTATTTTTTTTAGTAGGCCTAATAGGCCATCATCATGACAGGATTACAGCAGGACACTCTTTATGTTTTCTTTTTTAGTTAGGCAGTGTATATTTCACTGTCTATTGTTACACCTAATCCCAAATTCTGCATATTTTTGTGTGTAGGAATTGGATTTGGACAGTTTTAACATCCTCAGAATTGGTTTTAGACAGGTGTAACTGTATCCACTGCCCTTTTTTAAACTAGGCCTAGAACTGGGCTGGATATTAAAACTAGCCTGAATAAATAAATATTAATATTAGAATAAAAATAAAATTAACTATTAATGTCGATTCTTTTTTGAGATTCCAAAGTAGAATGTTACTCACTTTGTTTTTCATAGAAATAAAAAAAAATCAGGATTCAGGATGACCAAATTAATCCAAACAAAAGGATTAGTTTCCAGAATCATTATCAGTTTATCTTCATTCCAAATGAATTTGTTCAAAGAATTCACAAAGAGTTGTTTTTTCATTTACAGATAGAACATATTTAAGACTTACTGAACAAGAATTTACAAACTTACCTGCAGATGTAAGTTAAATTCTGTTACTCTTGAGAATTAGATGGCTTTCAATCGTAAGGTCGGAGGTTCAAGTCTCCGCTGTGCAGATTCGCTTGTGTTCTTGGGCAAGGCACTTTAGCTACATTGCTTCAGTCCACCCAGCTGTAATGGGTACCAGCAAACTGCTGGGGACTAACCTGCGACGGACTAGTGTCCCGTCCAGGGGGAGTACAACTCTCATCCGCTTCACACTACAGAAACTGGAGATAAGCTTCAGCCCTATGAGCCCCAGTGGCTCGGAAAGGATTTAGTAATACTCGAGTGCCGTTGGGGGTAGGGGGAAAAAGTGGAAATAATTGACTACCTTGTTGCACAACAAAGACAACACATTGTTGAAATACCAATTTGATTGGCAAGAATTGGTTGTTTAATCTAATTAACTAAATCTGATTTTTCAAAATATTGTCTTTTTATCATTTTGTTATCTTGTTGCAAAGTAATTATTTTTAAAGTACTGTTCGGTATTAATGTTTCATCTCTCACCACCCGAAAGAAAATTGTTTGCAATGTTGTACCATTAACCGACCCAGTGGATGCATAAATTTTGCACACCAGTACAAAAGGAACCTTCTTTAAGTGGCAATATACTATAAAGCACAAAAACCAATACAGTGCATATTATTTTATTTTTTTTCAGTCTTTAATGTGATTAGCACTTAAAGTGATACAGCGACTGATTTCACTAGCGGATCACACACACAAAAAAAATTAATAGCAAACATATAAATCAAATTAACAGTAATTAAAAGATGTAAAATTTAGTGTAATGTTTTGTGTGTTCTAAATTAACAAGGAATTATTCAAATCTTAAAGCTAATAAAGAGGCAAAAAAATGTAATCCTGAAAGGAGGGTCCCTTAGCAGCTAAAGGGAACTTGTGAAAGTGTAGAGATAGTGTTCATTTATTTGTACTGGTACGGGCATTTATAATGCGCCTCTTCCTTGTGGTTATAAAGCGCAGTTCCTTTCCATGGTCATTGGGTCCACATGCTAAGTGTTGCTGCTGGTAATCAGTGCAGGAGCAGGCAACCCCACCAGGTACCCATTTATACTCCTAGGTGGAGAGAAGCAATGCAGATAAAGTGTCTTGCTCAAGGACACAAACGAAATGCACAGCGAGGGATTGAAACCCCCACCTTGAGGTTGGGAAACCAAATTGTTCCCGCTGCGCCAAACCGCTTCTTCTTTGTGAAGATCGGTGACAGATTCCAGGGGGTGGGGGACCAGCCGGCCCAGGCCTCTCCTGGTAATTTTCAAAATACAAAAAAAATTATTAAAAAAAAGAAAATTATATTAAATTTTAAGTCTGAGAGTGCCATTTCTGTCCGTCTAGAGGGGCAGTAATCACATTTTTCCCCCTCATCCCTAACCGTGGTGGGGCTGAGGGAGGTGGTATTGACCTATCTCTGTGACAATCCTTCCTTGGAGCCCCCATCTATTTTGATCCATGGATCCACCACTGAAGATGATGTGATATTTAGCTGTAATAAACATGCCTATCTACCGGTATTACTTATTTTTCTTCTACTATTATATAGATTATACTACAAAGTCTAATAAGCTTAGTAATTACAGCATATGGAATATTACACATCGCTGGCAAGTACAAAAATATACGAGTTGCAGATGACATGGAAAAGAAGTAAGAAAGAGTAGTTTTAACTAACTTTACAACTGATGCAGCAGAATACTAGTTCTATACTGCCATCAGTTAAAATCTGCAAGTTTGAATAAAAAAACCAACAAATTATTAAATGCTCATAACCAATTTTTTTTGGCCAATTAGCACACCCGCAAGAAAAGAAAAAATGGAAATTTCGAAAAAAAATTTCTTTATATTTATTATACCGGCCACTGTCTTAAAATCTCCAAAATAAGATATGTATATTTCTTCCTAATTACTGTATATATATTTAAAGCATTTACCATTCCATTACTATACTACAGTATTTACATTCACCAATAAAATTTTACTTTTATTTTTTCCTCTGTCTGGATGTGTTTGGCAAAACTCTTTGCTATTATGAAAATCCAAAATTTTGTTTTAATTTTTTTCCGCTCTCCTCTTGACAATCTTTAAAAAAAAAATAAGTTTGCGAAACCAAAGTCTTGTCTAAGTAGTTAATAAAAAACCCCTCTAATTCCCAAAATCTGAAGTGAAAGAAGAATGAAAAAGGAAGTGGCATTTTTGCTAATAAATCACAGACTTAAAAGCAAAATACAATATGTTGTTACATTCCCATGTACGTAAACCTGGCTTAAAATCAGATCACTTAAAAAAATTGTTGTTTTATTAACACAAATACTTTGCTTTCCACAGATCATTTGAAACTGTAGGAAATTGTCCATCATTTTACATCTTCAAGCACAGAGGAAAAGTATTATTTGGAAATGGACCATATTCTAAGAATGCTGATTCTTGATTGTAAAAACAGACATTATGATGTAACATTACAATCTAATGCACACTCTACTGTATGCAAGTTGCCTATTTGTATTTTTTGGAGACTCAATCAACACCAGATTAGTTGTACAGACAAGATGGACATGGATTTAGAAATTATTGTTGATAAGATAATTTAATTTCTCATAATGGTGCATATAGACAATCAAGGAAGTCTGAAGGAGAAGCAGCACAACAATCCTCAGTTGTTACTGTATTTTCACGTTTGTTTATATTTTATTGTTTTCTTTAAATCTTGTCAAGTATTGATGGGTACATTACCAAAATCAGGATGCAAGAAGTATGGTAGCTACTGTATTCTGTACAGGAAGATAAAAAAATGGATGAGAAGTCTGCAGTTGTATTGTGTACACTTCAAACATGTTAGCCAGATATGATCATGTCTCCTAATTATTTCTAATCAACTCATTTCAAATCAAATAATTAAAGACTGGCGCAGCGATTTTCATTTAGGTTATGAACCTCATGGTCGGGAGTTGAGCCATGCGCTGACCATTCTTAGATCCCCAAGCTTTCACTGCCAATGAACTGCGAAGTGGTTCACACTGTTTCAATCTTAGGTGCGTGCGAGTGTTTAAAGGCTTAAAAATTAAATTATTGTGGCCGCTTATCATCAATAAGCCAATTCATATTTTGAACATACATACAACATAGATTTATGTCGATTGACCTTGGATACGGCACACGCAGTGCAAACTACAAATTATAATGATGGTACTGTAACATCAGGTAATAAAATAAAGATATTTAATAAGACTGAAATTCTAACTGAAAAAAATTATGTTGAACATTTCCAATTGTATATACTGTAATATATACTGTATTGGTCTCTATAATATCAAAATTTGTATTTATACAGTATGAACTAAATATGCCAGTTTATGTAAATTGGTAGGCAACTGCCTAGAGAATAAAGTTAAAAATTGTTATATTTTGGCATTATGAAGGCTTTTATGTTATCATGTATTTTGTTTGTGGCAATCTCTTTCAATTGGTAGCATATACTGTAGTAAATTAACGTTCCACAAACTGTGGCTAGAAAAAATATTTTAGTGGGTAGTCTTAAAACATGTTATTTTAACAATGAAGCCATCAATCTGCATACTTGTTCATTTGCCATCACACAACAAAGTACCCCAGGCTACCATCATCATTGTTCATTATACAGTACAATAGAACCCCTCCTTTGGGACACCCCTATTCAGGGAACCTCTATTATGGGGACACTTTTCTGTGAAACAAGTGGAAATATATCGTAACACTAGGCAGTGGCGGCTCTAGGATACATTTCTGGGGTGGGGGGCCTAAGCTGTCTGACAGGGGGCTTGATCTTGTGTCCCTCCCAAATGAGATTTTTAAAAAAAATAGGGACCTCTGGATGGCTGATAAGGTACTCTACGACTGAAAAATGTTTTCACTGTTAGCTTGATGTAGGCCTATTTTAACATTGGTTTTGGCCCGACAAGCTTGGCCGACGGAGGAGTTGCTTGTCCGATAGGGGGCTTAAACCCCCTGTTCCCCCATTAGCGCCGCCACTGACACTACGGCCAGTCCCTATTATGGGACACCCCTATTAAGGGAACTGGGACACTTTTTGAGTGTGCCAAATGGTCAAATATAATCTTATTAAGCAGACATTTTTTTTTTCATTGTATCACAACAGTACAGCAGTATCAAAATAAGAAAGATTCATTCATTTAACTTTATATTTTGACACCTTTTGAGCGATATAAAACCAGAATTTTCTCCTCTGAGTTAACATTGGTATAGGCATATGTAATGCATGTGTTCATTAATAGGAGTTCTACTGTAATTTTGTTACTCTCTTTAAATTTTTTTGCATTGTTTTTTTACAGTATGTTAATCTAAATATAAAATCCCACGATTCATGTTTGAATTTCCTAACTGGCTCATCAGACTGAAGGTTAGACTTTCCGCAAGTCTCTTATTTTTTATTATTTTTCTCATTCTGGACAGCGCCACCAATGAGAAAGTTAATAAAGAAATCAAGTATGGGATGCCAATTAAATTATGTAATGTGTGCACTAAAGAGTGAGTTACCCAAAGTTAGGGTCTGGACCCCAGGCTAACTAAAGTTTTGAGGAATGTTGCTGTAAATAATTACCGTAATGAAATTGAACACAATATGCCTAACAAGTGTGCTGGCTGCATGTTTGGTTGACACAGACAGTGGGGAACCTAAATGCAGACAGGTTCCTCAACACATCAACAATAACATGGAGAATATTGGAAGTATTTTCCAGATTTTAAGACAGATGGTACATCTTCTTTTACACAAAGTATTCCATGAACTAACAGTGTTGAGCTTTTTAAAATTTATTTATATAAAGACATTTTAATCATATACGATATGGACATTAATATTCAAATTGTTTCATCTGGTTTGCTTATATAATGATTGTAGATCTGTTTATTAATTGATAATAAACCAAGCACAAACAACAGATGCTAGCTCATGAAGTCATGTTGACAACATGGATGAAAGCTTGCAGTAAGTTTACATCAAATTGCGCTTGGTTTATTATTGATTAATTGGTTCTACAATATGCACATTACTTCATATAATATTGATTACACAGTAATTTTAAAACTTATCGGAGGTATATTGAGTATATAATACCTTTCTAAATCAAAGAAGACGAAGAGTAGGTTTATCATGTGCAGTATTTTGCATCAAAATTATCCAACATTATTACGCCTGCCAAAGGATGTTATGTACTGTATTCACTGATGTCTGTATTTTAGTAATTACTATGCAAAAAAAAAATGAATGGTTCATCATAAAATTTAGTGGAAATAGTACATTATTTATTTGTTTATTTATTTATTTGGACTTGCACTTTTACATCAGTGGCAAACAAAGGTGCATCCGAAAAACAAAAATTATACAAATGATTACAATATACATCAAAAAAACAAGAACAGCTAAAACATAAAGAAATGATTAAATTTTAGGAAGAAAAGGTCAAGGTCACCAAAACTCCCTTTAATTTTTTTTTTAAATTTTAGTTCCTGAGCATAAACGAAAATAATGGAATGGCCCATCATACGCAGCCTGCATATTGTTTGGTATTCAGGAGCGGGACAGAAAATAATGGAATCGGCCATCATACACAGCCTGCCTATTGTTCAGTATTCAGGCACAGGACGGAAAATAATGGAATCGCCCATCATACACAGCCTGCATATTGTTCAGTATTCATGAGGCACGGGACAGAAAATAATGGAATCGACCATCATACACAGCCTGCATATTGTTCAGTATTCAGGCACAGGGCAGAGGTATGCACTCTATGGAGAGATTGCTCTTGTTGTAAATATGACTTTTGTTTGTGCTGATTAAAGACCAATGCTTTTTGATAGATCATACAAACTGATGTTTTCTGTCTGATCAACAACATAAATAATAATCTTATTCTCAACCACCGCCATCAAAGAGTTAATCTTGTTACCATGTTCAATTTGCGAAACTGCTGTGTATGAGGGTGAGGAAGCTCCTGCTGTGGAGTCCTTCATAGGTTTACTGGAAGTTCCTCCCGTTCCTTCTCTCTTGCTTTTCCTCTTGTGATTTGTATGTGGATTATATTTTTGTTCACTACCATTCCACAAAATAACCCTTCCATCATTTCCACCAGAAATAATGAATTCTTTTGACCTGGCCTGAAATATCTCTACTTTTGACACACCTCTTCTGTGACCACTGAGATCACATAGTGGTTCAAACTTCCCCCTGCCAACCAATTCCAGTACTTGCACCTTGCCATTTTCAAGTCCACATATTACCGATGACCCATCATGAGTGACATCAATTGAATAAACAAGAGGGGGGTTGACCATATACATCTCAGCTGGAATGCTATCATCCTCAGTTGATTGGCATTCATGCATATCAAGTGAGCCAAGGTTGCGACCTTTAATAAAATCCCAAGAGTTCACGATGCAATCTGTACCGGCAGATATAAGCTCACAGCCTTTCGTTGGATGAAATTTGACAGACGTACAGATATTCTTGTGCCGTTGCAATGTCTTAAACAATCGCATCTCTCTCATATCAACAACTTTCACAGCGCCAGAATCATCACATGTTACAATGAATGTTTCTTTCTGGTTGATGTCAACTTGATTTATTTCTTCAGAATTAAATTCTTTACAACTCTGAACATGGTTAAAATCACGAATGTCCAGTAGGTTAAGTTTATTTCCACTTGCAGCGTAGAGTATATTTGGGTTAGATGTCTGGAAGCATATGCCTGTGACATCATCTTGAAGATTAAGCTTGGAGTGAACTTTTCCTTCATCTGACCAGAGACAAATATGATGATCCTCTGCACCAGATGCCAAGGTACTGTTGTTGTGTGCTACAGAGATGATGGAGTCAGTGTGGCCATCAGCCCATTTGGCTACAGCAGTTGTTGCCATCTCTGAATACAAAATCAATTTTAAAATTTACAAGAAGTCATGGTTTAATTTAGAACTGGCATCTCACAAATTTGGTAACATTAGGCAAGTCTTTTTTTATACCTTGTTTAGCGAACCCGCTGACTGCAAATATTGATGATTTTTAATAAGAATAAAATTATATTTTTGGCCAAAAAGTGGAAATTTCTGAAAAAAAAAATTTTTTCTTTATTTTTATTACACCCTCTTCTGCCTTGAAATCTCCTAAGATAAGATATGTATATTTCTTCTTAATTATATAAATTTAAAGCATTTAATCATCCTATTTTACATTTACCTATAAAATTTTATTTTTAATTTCTCTCCGTCTAGGCCTAGAATTAGATGATTTTGGCAAAACTATTTGCTGAATAAGAAAACAAAATTTTATTTTTATTCCGCCCTCCTCCGACAACCTTTATTATTGTACACAATATTACAATGGTACGAATTGACTAACGACTTTGCACTTGCCATCTCATACCCCCACTCGTCGTAGTCACTGCATGCACTTACTTAGGCCTAGCCTAGGCTTATTCCTCTCTCTTTCTCTCGCCTACCGAAATGGTTAATTGTTCACTTATGTAGTTGAGTCATAATAAATAATACACAAGCTCAATCTTACATTTTCCGATTGTTTACAATCAATCCAAAATTAAAACACACTTTTGTTTTTGTTGACCACAAACATGCAGAGCACATGTCATGAATGTATCTGTAAACTGTCAGAGAAAACGATTGGCTATCTGTAATTTTTAGCCTATGTGATACCCAATCAGAGCAGTTTATTTAACAGCATCAGGCTTAGTATTCATGTTGGTTGGTTGACTGCGTGCGAGAAAAGAGGAAAGGTTGAGACTGAGCTGAGAGCTGAGACGAGAGAGAGGAGCGGTTGGTCAGCTGTTTTGGTGGAGTTTGTTGGGTGTTGTGTATGAGAAGGTAAGATTAGTTAGATAATTATCCTCATATTTTTTTTATTCTTTTCAGCTGCCTATGTGTGATTTGCTGTATGTTAAAAAAATAATACGTTTTATCTCATCGCCGGTGTCACGGCTCCTCCTAGGCTAGCTAGGTTTAGCCTAGGCCAGGACTAGCTAGGCCCTAGCAGGGGACCGGCCGAGGCTAGGCCTAGGCTCTACCTACCGGCGATGGTCATTGGTAGGGACGGAAGCAGGTCAAATCTGCCCCAAGTCAACTCGGCCCCATGTCAACTCAGCCCCAACCCAACCAAGTCAACTCGGCCCCAAGTTGTTAACTTGGCCCCAATTTACTGTATATTTACGAAATAACTATCAAAAGAATATACACAGCATTAATAAAAATAATATTTAAAGTAATAATAATAAAAAGGCATAATAAAAACTATTGATACAATATGAATATATATATATATATATATATAGCATTGTCATGATTATGTTATTGATTATTGTCATCGTCGTCATTATTAGTTATATTATACCTTTTTATATTTTTATTAATATTATTTTAATTTTTTTATTAATGCAGTTTTAATTATTGTAAGGATTTGCATTCAGTTTTTTTTGGGTAAATATTCAGTAAATACACAGTAAATTGGGGCCGAGTTGACATGGGACCGAGTTGACTTGGGACCGAGCTGACTTGACTCGGCCGAGTTGACTTGGGGCCGAGTTGACTCGAATTCGAGTGGCTACATTACTGCAGGGAAGGAGGGTATGCTGGCTGCCCACCTTACTCCCAGTTACTCCCCCAAAAAATCACCTAAAATCAGCTTATTTTGCGAGCTAGCACTCTTCACCTAAATCATTAAGGCCCCCCCCCTGTGAGGGCCCCTTCATCCCCCTCCCATTCAACGTTCCTAGATACGTCACTGGGCCAAGTCCTACTATTCTGTAATGCTTTATAAAAGAGGTTGGCTACTTCACCAGTTGGCTGCTCAGTTTTCAAACAAATTTTGTCTTCCTTTTGAATTATTAGTGTAGAGGGAAAGTGGTTCAGCATTCAACCTGCAAACAGCAATACACTCTTGTAACATCGAAAGGTGTTGCAACCTATCCTTTCTGGATTGCTGAAAGGAAGCGATACTGAAGGCCAAAGAAAATGGCCCAGGATTGGAGGCCATTTGTCTTTGGAGGAATTGCATCTGTTGTTGCTGAATTTGGTAAGTTAAGAATATACTCAAAGGGGAATGCACCAGAGATTCTCCAACAGGGTGTTCACCCTCCTCAGCCAAACCATAATTGGAGGAAAAATAGATTCCCTCTGTGGTGAAATATTAAAATCCCACAAAATGTATATTTTAGAACATTTAATTTTCCATTAATATCGATAAAAATATTAACTGTTTTCACTGATTTATGTAGAGTTCTGCTATCTGTATATTTAAAAACTCCAATAATTTATTTATTTATTTAATCTTTCTTATACTGTAGACACTTTCAGTACTATAGTACTGATTTTCAAAGTGGTACAGTGACGAGAAACATTTACAGTAGAAGTAAATAAAGGATAAAATAAAAATAAAAAAAATAAAAATAAAAAAATAAAAAATAAAAATAAAATTTGAAAATATTATTAATGATTTTGCAATGAAAAAGTCAACATTTCTTCAAAATTAATTTTAATTTGTGTAGTAGTTCATTTCAGCTTTTGGAATAAGTAATATGTTAGATACATTAAGCTGGACCACTAAATGAAAAATGGAGAGAACATTTACTTGTAGTTGTATTTAAGTGTTTACATGGTTATGCACCATCATATTTATCTCCAATGTTTATGTTTAATTATGGTTTCCATCCCAAATGTACTCGAAGTCAAAACAGTAAAACATTAGTACCAAACTGGGAAAATACTTGAGAAAACAAACCAATCAGCCAAACTTTGGATTAATCTACCAAACGAAATCAGAAAGAATGCAACTAATATGACCATAGTCAAATTTAAAAATACCATTTGTGATAATTTACTTTAAATTAAATTTTTATTTAAGATTATTTGCAATTTGAACTTTCTGTCGTTTTTCGTGCCTTGTATAATTTGGGGTTTTCTTTTTTCTTTTCTTTTTTGTTTTTGATACTTTTTTGTTCTGTTTAATATGTTACTTCAGTTTATATTCTTAACTTTGTTAAGAAAACTGGACCATTTTGAAAGCAGTACTGGCTACTGAAAATGCTATCCAGTCGAAAGAAAGAATAAATCATCATGTAATGTAATGTAATGCTTTTAAAACTTATATTTACTAAATAGAAATTGAATATATTGGCATTCAAGGCTTGGTGGCCTAGCCCACTTCCACTCACCATAACCACACTGAGGAGAAAATTTTTTTTTTTTTGCTAAATATCTATTCAACTGAAGCTAGAGAGAAACTCAATTCAATTTACTGAATTATATTTTTTTAAGTTTATTATTTCAACTATGTCAGGGCATAGTGTGTTCAATATTTGATATAGAAAATAAGCTTATATGTATGAAATTGAATGTTTTTATGCACACTCATGTTGAAGCGATGTGAAAAGGTCGCCTCTCCAACTTTCATAAACCACATCCTTTACACTACTTCAGCCAAAATTCTGATTAACAATAGCAGTTCTCAATTCCAAATGCTTTTTTGCAGCAACGACATTGCAGTAAGTTTGTCAAAGTCTTGGTTGGTTGTTTTAATCCTATATTAGCAATGTTTGGTTCATATTGTAAAAATTATGTTGTTTAGAGCATAAAGGAATTAGAATAACGCATAGTGTGTTTATGTTTTATGCCATTTTATTTTAATTGTTAATTTCCGGTTTCTTTGTCTTTACCAATCTGTGTTTCTCAATTAAATCAATCTTTTTTCAGCCAAAACATGTATCGCAAGTAGCATTATATTTCCGTTCTATGTTGGACTGAAGGGTTTTAGGAAATAGTATCGAGTTATTAACTAACGATAACAGCATGTTTGCTGCAATTTATAAAAAAACCTGAACAGAAAATAACCAGATAATTCCTATACTGTTTCCCTGTCCCTATAAAACTCCCTATAAAACAAAACAAAAAATACAGAAATAAATTTTAATTTTAATTTGCTTATAAAATATCAAATAAGTTATTAAACATCAACTAATATAAATTTATTTTTTTTATTAAAAAAACAAAAATTCAACTTTATTTTATGAGTACAACCTTTCCAACTGAACCTGTAGGCAAGCTGATATCCAGGGGCCATTTTTAAAATGACAACAGATATAAAACTATTACTCAGTCTACAAATGCAATATTATAATAAGAAATATATAACACGCTCAGTTTTGAATAATAATAATAATAATTTGCAATTTGTATAGCACCTCCGTTGAACAAACCTTGAGGTACTTGACAACAACGAAAGGAAATCTACAAGAAATGATGCCATTCATTATACTTTATTAGAAAAGCCATTAAATTTATTACCAGAGGTTGACTGTATGCAGAGAATACAAGAACAGTTTTGTTTATACTTTACATCTGGTAATTATTGTCAAGGAAAATGTTTCATGCTTTACTTTTCAATTGCAAGGGTCCCAAGTTGAAAGAAGTCCCCCTTCCAGGAGATTTGGTTGAATGAGCTTTCTTAAACACATAATTTTATTTTGCTGTGCTTGGTGAAACCCATCGGCATGGACTTCTTTGAGACAATTGATAATAAAGTACGAAGAACAATCAAATATTGTGAAGTTGCGGGAGATTCTTACTTGCTTGCGGGAGTGCGGTAAGCTGTCGCGATTTCCTGGAGACTCCCGCAGAACAATTAAATTATTGTTAATTCAATGCAGAGAGTGTACTATATATAATGGTAACTATACCCAGTGTAGTTTTTTAACTACTGAATGTTATTGTTCCCAACACACACATTATTCAATAGGTAACCAACCAGTTTAATAATTGTTATTGGATTTTATTGTTAATGTTATTACCTCAAAATATATAGTAAATTTTAAAGGCGGCTTTTAAATAATAGAAAGGCTATAGCATTAAATGTCATGTTTGAATCCATTAAAGGTTATTGATCAGACCAAGGAGGTTTACACCTCCTTGCTCAGACATCAATTATATAATTTCTGCACAGGGGTGCCAATAGGAAATAATTGAATGCTGTATTATGCAAACACTTTAGTATTGCCATTGTAGCTTTGTAAAGAGAAGCTTAGCACACTCCACGAAACTTGCGTCCATTGTGTGTGCACATAATTATTGTTCACACTTTCAAAATTTCACAATCTGCATTAAATTGCACCCTGCAGTTATCATTACTAAGATTGTATTCAGTAAAACAGTATTATTTTATGTAGCAAGTGACACACAGAAACCTAGTGCGAGACCCGGAAAGTAAATGATATATAATTGACATAAAAAAGACAAATTATTCTTTCAAAAAATGAAGCAAAGTATATAAAAAAATAACAAACAATATCAGAAAATTTGGTATTTTAAAAAAATTGCATTATTTTGTATATTTATACATTATTCTTTTACTTATTATTTAGTTTACATGATTTTTTTAATTTAACAGTACAATATTAATCATTTATCGAGTAAACTTTAAGGTTAGATGTTTTGAGAAATAAATTGATTCACAGTACTGTAACAAAAGTGTTTGTTTATCCAGGAACATTCCCTATAGATTTAACAAAGACAAGATTACAAGTGCAAGGACAGAAAACTGAAGCAAACTTTCGTGAGTTGAAATATCGAGGAATGTTTGACGCTCTTTTCCGTATTTCCAAAGAAGAAGGTGTGAAAGCGCTTTATTCTGGGTGAGACTTACTTTAATACTTCAATGAAAATAAAAGAGCAAATAATAGAGGATTGTGTGAAAGCTCTCTATTTAGGGCGAGACTTAATTTTATCTTCGATTAAAGTTTAAGAGTAAATATTATTTAATATTTTTTTTTCATCCAATATTAATTTTAGTGATTTAGTCGGGACCACAATTATACCATTTCCTCTTTGCATTTAACATGCCATACAGTAAGTTAAAAATAATAGTAGATAGAAATTGTCAATATTATATCATTATGAATATTTTGATAATTTTGATCTTTGAAATAATAAATAATATTCTCTGTTTTAGTATTCGTCCAGCAGTTTTACGGCAGGCCTCATACGGAACAATAAAAATAGGCTGCTATCATACATTCAAACGATTGCTAGTAGAAAGGCCTGAAGATGAGACACTAGCAGTAAACGTTTTATGTGGTATAGCGGCTGGCATTATATCCTCATCCATAGCAAACCCAACAGATGTTTTGAAGGTGAGTTTTGTTGTTTATTGCAATAAACAATTTATACACAATGGGAAAAAAAATCACTGCCATCTTTATGAGGGTTCAGGCAGTAATATTGTGTTTATTGTAGAGTCTTTATGCATTATGAGCTATATTTACCTTAAATTAATATCATTTTTATATGGTTTGGTTTAATGTTTTTTTCAGTTCTATAATTGGCAACTTTCATTGCTCTTTAATGTGAACATAGTGAAATAAATAAAAATTATTAATAAGCATACATTTATTATAATGTGAATAATATGGTTATTGTTGATGTTATTATGATTATAATATTATTATTATTATTATTTGGATTTATTGTTTTGTTGTATTGTTATTTTAGTTTTTATTGCTATTTTACTTAATAATAATAATGTTGGTCTTATATAGCGCTTCATGCATAAGCCTCTAAGTGCTTCACATTACTAGCCCAGTCATTGGATTTAACACGTATGGAACACATACTCAACTCCCTGGGTAGAATTCCATAATATTGCAGCTAATAGTCAGCGCAGTTGTGTTCGAACCTACCAGGTACCCACTTGTACTTCTGGGAAATGTAGGTAAAGTGTCTTGCCTAAGGCCACAAGCAATGCGACGGACATTGGTTTTGAACTTCCGATCCCTTGATCAGAAGTCCAAAGTCTTACATACTGCGCAGCATGCCCCCACGTTGACATTATAGTTATTGATGTTATAAATATTATATATATTGTTATTGCGTACCAGTCTGCTAAATCCGATTCAGCTCTGATAATATTTTTAATTGGTTTAGATGATTAACATATCGTCGTTGTTTAATTCCAAATAGGTGAGAATGCAGGCACAAAGTGATAGGTTCTCTAATGTTACCATGGTTACATCATTTGTCAACATATACCAACAAGAAGGTACACGAGGACTATGGAGGGTAAGTGGTGTACAAATTGGTGGAAAACATCATCAACATCCTCTTTACTATATCATCAACATACTATTTACTAAATTTAATGGGCTGTGTATTTTGTCTACTATTTTTCTCTAAAGTCGACACAAAGTATATGTTAACCCACAATGTAAGTCGACCCACCATATAATTCCACCAAACGTATAACTCAACCTTCAGTATAAATCGACCTGCAGTATTATAAGTCGCCCCCAATCTCTGACTAAAATATTGTTGCAGCACCTGCCTAAAGCCTTTATAGAGGGGCACCAAAAACATGTATTATATTCCTGTATTTAATATAATACCACCAAATGTTAGTATAGAATAAACATCTAAATTTAACCATAATCATTTTTTTGTTTAATTATTGTTTTTAAGAGAAATACTCACCAAATTATAAATTCAATGAGGAAATTTTGATAATTAAGCATGAATAATTTATTGATTAATATTTGCCGGTACCGTACTACACATGAATGTTTTTTAATTTATTTTGCCATGCTTGATATTTCAAGAATGGCACATAATTTTGTTTGCATGTGCATGGCCACTTCCATGATCATTGTCATCTTTATCATAATCATTTAATACTATATTCTTCACCACAGAATATTCATTATCATCATCACCACCATCATCTTTATCATAACCATTATTTTCATCACATGTTTATGTTGTTTCGGGATATGCTTCTTCATATATGAAATCAAATATTACTTAAGAAATTTTTTTATAAATGTTTACAAAAACAGTATTTTGTTCAGAAACTTTCATTCAACTTTGGCTTTTTTTTATTTCAGGGTGTTGGGCCAACTGCTCAAAGGGCTGCTGTCGTTGCTGGTGTTGAGCTGCCTGCTTATGACTGGTCCAAGAGGCTAATTATTAATCATACTCAACTTGGCAATAGTATAACAACTCATTTCTTGTAAGTCCGCTACACTTATATTGTCAAATATATTATTGCCATTTATGTTATGACTACATTTCGCCCTCCAAATCGAGACCACTATTTGGGACCTGAAAATTTGAGGTGGTCTCAGGGTGTGGTCTCCAATTAGAGGATTAGCTTTGTGTTAAAAGATTAAATATTGCTATTTGGTTCTTTAAAAAAGTGGTCTCAAATCAGAGGGGTCTCGAATTGGAGGGTGCACTTTATCATATATCAAAATTATTATCATGTTTATAAATTACATTATTCAATATATTTTTGGTTTTATTAGTAGTATTTTTATTGTATTATTCTTTCCCAAAGATGACTGACATAAAATCTTAAAAATCTAGGGTTGACAATTATTTGTACCAAAGAAGGAGCCTAAATAACTGCTTTTCTAGCTTTAAATGGTACATTTTATACCTTAACCATGAATTTTAGCCCAGTGGTTACCATTACCATATTAACAAAATGCATGGGGGTGGTTGGCAGTGAACCCTAGAATTAGACCTAGGCCAAATGTTGGGGCAAGGCAAGCAATTATGTTTTTGCCATATATTTGCTGCATTTATACATTTTTTTATATCACTCACTTTTAATGTCTTTCCATCACACAAGTTTTTATTAAGTATGTTGGCTGCCAAGCATTTTTTTTCCTAGTTTTTGCCCATTTCCAAGGCGTGAGGGCAAAGTCAAAAGTGAAAGTAAAATTTATTCACCATAATAAAGGAATTTTTATTGCTCGTTAACAGTATAACAACATTAAAATTATTTAAAATGTATAAAAAGTTATGGAACAACAAACGACGACAAAAATATCAAAAAATATTACAATTTTGTAGAAACAGCACATTATCATTTAAAACCCCATCAATTGCAACAAAACAGGAACAAGCAAAATTATATATTTTTTAGGTTATTGCTTCTGGGTCCTCTCTGTACTGCCTTCTGTACTTAGCAGCAAGTTTACATGTAATACATAACAGTGCTATGTTTGGACAGGTATGGACGTGAACATGGGTCTTGGCGCCCTAAGCAAACCCTTGCGTCCTGGCAGCTAACATGTCAAATATTTGATACGTAATCTCTATTGAACATTTTACTGTTTCTACAGAGCAAGTTTTTTTGCTGGTTTTGTTGGAGCAGTGGCATCAAACCCAATTGATGTTGTCAAAACCAGGATGATGAACCAACAGAACCTAAGACAAAGTGTGCAATTAAAACAAGGTCAAAAACAAAATATTTATAAAAATACATTGGATTGTTTTGTTAAGGTATAGTGGTATTTCTTATTTTCAGACTTATATATACTGTAAAACCTCGAATAGAAGCCCAATGGGCTTAATCTTGAGAAGAAGCCCATCTTGAATTGAAGCCTCCCCTCTTTAGTTAGCAAAAGTAGCCAGAAAAATAAGCCCATCTGGAAAAGAAGCCCATTAGCAACTCAAGATAGCATTGGCTTTTTTTTTTTTCGAGATTGTACAGTACATACACTATACATGAATTTCAAAGAAACAAAATAAATTAAATACACTCCATGATACAGATTAGTGTTACAGTGGCCCTATTTATCGTTTTATACAAGAAGCCCATCCAAAGTTTGTAAAAAATCGAAGAAGCTCAGGGATTCAATGCAAGGTTTTACGGTATGCACATTCTGCAAATGCAAACTACAAATGTTATGTGATAGATAGCTGTGATTTGTCCATATATGGGCATGATGAAGCAAATAACACATATTTGTCTCCCAATTTATTGATAATATGGAAAGAGCATCAACACAAAACCCAGTCTCTCTCTGCCCCAATACTCCATATCCATCCTACGCTTTTCCTTTGCCTGTCTGACATTCTGAATTATCATTTATGGCAGAATTAGTGATTTTTAATAAGACTTGATTTGACCTCCATCCACACATCTGATACACAACTGTATATTCTGATCTTGTAGTATTATCAGTCTATTATGGCTATGTTATTTTTTAAAATAATGATATGTCTGAAATATTATATATTATATATTGGTTGGAGATTATCAATAAACCAGTAAAGTGAGTAATTGTAGGATATGAAAAAGTTAGACATTGGGAAGGCTGTCCTGTTACTGCAAAGTGTATCTGAGTATTTCTTTTTAACACTGGTTTTTTTTTTTTATTTGTATTTCAGACTGCTAGATATGAAGGATTCTTTGCATTATACAAAGGCTTTATACCAACGTGGGTCCGTCTTGGACCGTGGAACATTATCGTATCCTTTTAAATATTGCTATAAACAGCATCATTTGCACAGAATACAATGCTGACATGCATTAACGGCAGGCTACAGCAACGCGCAATAGTGGCTACATACAGCAGCATATTTAGGAGTATTTATATGGGGAAGGCCTTGCTTTTGCTCTGCAAATTTCCAGTGTGGGAAACCTGAGGGGGCGCAGGGGTGTGTGCCTCCCAAACTCCCCATAGATGTCCACTGAGCAGCATGGAATAGTAATAATGCCAGCGACTGTAATAATGCCAGCAGCAGCAGTGGTGATCGCAGCTGCATTGGCAGTGGCAGTAGCGACATAACAAGGTGACATCGGTGTCAGCAACAATGCAGCAGCAGCAACTGTATTGGTTTTAATTGTGCAACTTTACTGAAAAATTTCATTTTCGTTCATTTTGCAGTAACATAAAAATTAGTAACTTGAGCATAGAAATTATTGAATTTAAAAAATGTGTACCCTGACTTTTATACTGGATAAAGATAATGAAAAGAATAAACACTTCCAGTGATTGGAATTGTTTCTATCATTTTTTGCAGTAGAAATATGGGTAACAATTTTTTTAAGTACATTTATTGTTATGTTCAAGTTGATGATAATTTATATGTTACTTGAAAATGAACAAGTTAATTTCAAAGATGGTTGTTAAGATTTTTTGGATATTTTGCCTGGGACAATACAGTACATCTTTAACTGTATACAATTCTTAGATCTCTCTTTTTCATTTGTATTCCTTAGCAACATTTATTCCAGTTCTTTGTTACGTTTGAGCAGTTAAAGAAACTTGGAATATGATGGAAATGTAATGACATTCGAATATTTTTAACAAGAGAATCACCGCCTTGATTTTTTTCTTGAACTATGCAAGCAAATTACAAGATTACGCAAGAGCCCAATGCTTTATTCCATCTGGATTACTGCTTTTTTTACATAAATTATTCATCAGTTTGAATTCAAAACATTGTGTGAAATTGCTTGATTTGCAGTCAGTTTTCTTATGATGATGAGTTGGAATGCAGGCAGTGATTTATGTACTTATATACCCATTAATACTGCCGGCACAAATTTGATTTTAGTTGTTACTTCACAGTAGGCTTTGCACTCCCTCATATTATAATTCGGTGCTGGGTGAACATGCCTGGACAGGGTCATGTGAATGGCTTGGCGTTTGAGATTCAGGGGTTTCAATTTGGGAGACGCCACTTCAGGGATATATGTTTTTAATGTGCTTTCTTTGATCATTTAATATTTTGCACAGTCAGCTAACAACATTAGGGTTGCAATTAATGATACAAGTGAAAAGTCATGCAAACATTTGTGGGGTATGGGTTGGTTTTGTTGAGATCTTGCAAGAAGTCATGAGACTCCTCCCACAAGACTACTCCGTGTCCCTTGGGAGACATTAAACCTTGGTTAACCCCTCCCACGAGACTACTTTGTGTCTCTTGGGAGACTTCCAACCCTGGTCAAGTCCTCCCATGAGACTACTCTGTGTCTCTTGGGAGACTTCCAACCCTGGTCAACTCCTCTCATGAGACTACTCTGTGTCTCTTGGGAGACTTCCAACCCTGGTCAACTCCTCCCATGAGACTACTCTGTGTCTCTTGGGAGACTTCTAACCCTGGCCAACTCCTCCTATGAGACTACTCTGTGTCTCTTGGGAGACTTCCAACCCTGGTCAACTCCTCCCATGAGACTACTCTGTGTCCCTTGGGAGACTTCCAACCCTGGTCAACTCCTCCCACGAGACTACTCTGTGTCTCCTGGGAGACTTCCAACCCTGGTCCCGTCCTCCCATGAGACTACTCTGTGTCTCTTGGGAGACTTCCGACCCTGGTCAACTCCTCCCATGAAACTACTCTGTGTCTCTTGGGAGACTTCCAACCCTGGTCAACTCCTCCCACGAGACTACTCTGTGTCTCTTGAGAGACTTCCAACCCATGTAAATGAAAGGCTTGCTCAACCCCACTACAAATAATTTTTCTTTTGCATTTAAATTGCTGTTTAAATAGGTTGTATATAATTTTCGCTTGCTGCACACCCACCTATGATTTTGATTATTTGACAGCAAATGAATAATAGTTACAGTTTTAATTTTGATTGTCTTAGCCATCCTGCCACTGTGAAATATATACTCTTTGTGAAGAGATCCATGAAGAATATGTTGAATAGTAGTTAAGGTATCAACTAATGTGGAGGTAAAGAAAAGAACAAACTTTCGAACAACAGAGAGCTGTTTAAGCAATTTTAACATATCGACACTGTCAGTGTAAAAATGTTGCAACTTGAGATCCACATATTTTTTACTTAGTGCATATAGGAATTTGATCGGTGTCCTACCTGTGTTTCTTTGACCTTGGCAGTGGAAAAGAAGTATCCAAGAATGCCATAAATAAAAAAATGTAATCCCTAAGAGTCCGTGCACTTTTTGTACTGGCCAGTAAGTGCAATTTCTACACTAATCGGGTGTTTACACATTTAGTGTGTCTGATGAACAGGTATGAAGTATATTCATTATTTAACAGGATAGAGAATATTAAAATCAGTTACACATTGAAGCACTGCAGTGAATAATCAAAGGTCACAAGGTGAAAAAGGTACTTCCGGGTTAAATGAGATTTCACATCTAATTTTATTTCGCTGCATGTTGTGATACATAGTGCTAGCTGATTTCAAGAAGATTGTAAAATAATGCAGAATTTGTGGGAGATGGGTTAGTTTTCACGAGGTTTTTGCTAGCTTGCTTGATTTCCGAGAGACTTGTGACTCGCCGAATACTAGGGGCCCCTTGGAATAGAATTTGATTTTGATGCCCGTTTTGATGTGATGAATCCATTATTACTGATCTGTTGTAAAAGAACAAAAAATTGGCATTTTAAATATAAATACTTCGCCATGCAAAATACTTCGCCATGCAAACCTTCAAACAATATTTTAAATATATATATATTTATTTCCAGTATATATTATTAATACATTTGATTGATTGTCATTTTAAACACAGTTTTCTATTATTAGTCTTTTATTATTTTTATACATTTATATATTTATTATTATTTTTTTTTTAATTTGTTTTATCTGCAATATAGGCATATTGTATAGGATGTCAACTCAGGTACATGTTAATAGAGGGCCAGTGGGTATATGATTAGAGAAGAGAATTGGGTCCTTTGGAAGTTGAAGTGATAGAAAAAGAAAAGTTTAAGGGCAGACATGAGATTTGGAATACAGTAGATTGGTTTGGATAAGAGGTAAAATATTAGGGCAGGGAAATGGTTTGAAAAGAGTTAAAAGAGTTAGGGGTTTGGAGAAGGGGAAGAAATTTAGAGAAGGGAAGAGTTTAAAGCACTATCCAGATTCCAGATTATTAAATTTTATTTGACAAAAACATGTGACATGCCTAAATATGGTCATGATGACATCACACCATGACCATATATAGGTACATCAGGTATGGGCATGCAACTGTTTTTTGTCAAGGAAAATTTTGATAGTGTGGAGAGAGCTTACATTTAATCCCTTCACTCAAAATTGCTCCAAACATGTTTTAGCCCTCATTTTCCTTTTCATGAGAATTATACTGCAATACAACTGCTCATTTAATATTATTATAACACACCTAAATAGATCCCTGTTATTTGATTGGTGGATTTCGTATCACGTGACATTGGTTATTTACCCAATTTTGTCACTCATCATGGAAATTTAGTTCCACCATGCATTTCTATTTCCATCCATGCATTTTCCCATTGCACGGTGGTGCCTAGGATACGATATGGCGATAAATTGGTTAAAGAGACGCTGGACTTTCCTATTTAGATAAAAGGTAGATTTTTTTCATAAAATATCAAATGACTAGAATCTCCATTCAGAAAATAAAGGTAGATTTTTTTTCATAAATTATCAAATGACAAGAGTCTATTTTAGGTGTGTTATTAAACAAATAAAGTATATTGTTTATGAGTGCAATGGAAAGAAAATTTCCATGAGTTGAAAGACTGACTGTTCCATTCAACTCGGCTCTGCCTCGTCAAATGGAACAGTCAGTCTTTCAACTCACGAAAATGTTCTTCCCATTGCACTCATAAACATTTATTTGTATAACTATATTACTTTACTCTTTGCTGGGTCATTATTTATTTGGGCTGAATACTATTACTGTAGTTTTATTCACTAATGATTTTAGTGCAAACAAGTTGTTATTCAACTACTACAGAGAAATTTAAAATATAGCATTTTGAAGATTTAATACAATACATGACCTTCTTGTAGAGTAAATATAAATATACAGCAGGTAGGAAGTGTTGGCCTACTACTAACAGTTAATGTCCGTAATGTTCGTTTCCATTGCGCATTTCCAAATACAATATGGTGCAGTGTATCATGGGCATTTTGGTTTATTTTAACTAATTCTTATGTTCTTAAATTTAGATTTTTACTGCTCGGCATTGAATTGCAAAGATATTATACACAGATTAAACAGGTTGTCTTTTTATTACGTTTTTGAAGTGATAGGTCTTTTTAGTAGTGTTCACAATACTGCCTTTTTATATAATTTAATGTCACAATATTAATGTCACAAAATGCCTGGTTTAATTTATATGTTCATAATAAAGAAAATTGCATAAATTTATGATGTGTTTGTGATGTTGTTTTTTTTATGTTAACCATGAAGTAACAATCGAAACTTAACGACGTTAGTGGATTGACGATGTCGAGTGATATATTGTGTAGCTAGAATTGGAGAGATTATTTACAGCTTTGTTTTATAATTATATCATATGTGAAGTAGATGAAGGAAAACTCATGTCCAGATTCAAGTGCGGCCACCATACGAAAATAAAAGGAAAATCTTTTCAAATCAAGACAAGAATGCTGTTCCAACAGTTTACTGTATTTATTTGCTCCACCAGAGGAATTGCTCTGTTAATTTACAATGCAGACTATTAATATTGAGCAAATGTGGGCTAAGCCTGTCAATTGATTTATGGAGATTTCAAACCATTGTTTATTCTCATAATTTTTACACTAAAGAACATTTATAATTTGAGTTGAATGCTAGTAATTTTGTATAATTAAACAGTAATGCACTATTTGTGTTGGGCCTTTGGTCTATGTTTTCCTCTTTAGAAGGAGGCCAAAGCCCCAAGTAAACTCGGCCCCAAGTAATCTCAGCCCCACTCAACTCGGCCCAATTTACTGTATATTTACGAAATAATTACCAAAAGAAATTTGAATGTGTTTTAAATCGTTGCCTTTGTTGTTCCTTTTTTATTTACATTCACATAACAATAATAGAAACAGCATTAATAAAATAATATTTAAATTATATTAATAAACAAGGCATAATAGGCCTATGAAAACTAATGATTACGTTATGACATCAATAATAACATAATGACAGAATGATTTATAGGCATATTAAATATACCGGTACATTATAGGCCTATATATGTATATAGCTAGGCCTATTTAAATATACTGATAGGTCAAAATTCTTCTCCAATAAAGTTTTTCTAAAGTCCATACATCTGTCTCTTATACACATCTACCTTGGCAGTGGAAAAGAAGTATGCTAGAATGCCATAAATAAAAAAATGTAATCCCTAAGAGTCGGTGCACTTTTTGTTCTGGCCAGTAAGTGCAATTTCTAAACTAATCGGGTTCTTTTATTTCATTATACTTCTTTAACTTAAGACCAAGGACAGGACAGAGGCAGCTTATGCAAAAAAAATGTACTTACTGTATATACAGAAACTGATGATGATGAACTACATGAAATGATGAACTACCACAACATTGTCGTTGACAGATTTTCAAATACTTTTATAAGCACAATTCCGTCAAAATTAAATCTTTCCCCACAGTTATCACTTTAGTTTTCACTTAAAGAAGCCCAAAGTTTTAGCTATATATTTAGCTATAGGCCTATAAATATATTAATGTTTATTATAACAAAAAATAAATCTTAAAAATTATAAACAAAGCACATAAAAAATATTTTTAGCTATAGACCATTATTTTATAGTATTTTAAAAATGACAAAAAAATGTTCAATGACCTAACATACAAGTAATGTTAAGTCAAATGTAATGTCATATCTTCATAAATTTTAAAAATATACAGTAAAAAGATGCCGCATGTGTAGTCTCGTACCCTTATCGTGTGTACATGTTTATTATTTGTTTTCACATGCTTATATATTGTTTGAGTCTATTTTAAAAAATTTATTATATGTTAAGTTTTGAGCAAATAATGAACCTACCAAAGAAATGTACTGAAAAGAAAATAAAGACCGATATGTTTCTTTTAATTTTTTGAAGTTGATGGCTGAATAATGTTTTATCATTAGAATTTCAGAGCGCGCCCCCTCGATACTTTGAACGATGATTTTTGGAGAAATAATATGAAACCCGTCCAATTCACAAGCTATATAAATAGAGCGACCTCTAGAGGATGTCATTAGCGCAATGAGCGCTGTGAAAATCACAATTTACTAATAAAGAAGAAAGAGAAATATCTTCAATTTAACATTTCTCGGTTTAGCGGCAGAGACATTTAACTCTCATGTTATACTAAGTACATTTGAGAAACATCTGAGACAGTTTCTGACTGCACCACTTATTTATTCTTTGAAAAATAAGTGAATATTGAGTTGGTCTGTCTGTGTTGGATTTTTTTAGAGCGGCAAAAGTCGTGACGTCGAGAAAGAACGAAGTGCTGAAGTCAGCATTCATATTCAGCCGAAGGGGAAAATCACTAAAAAGCTGGCAAAATGACCCTTCAGTTCAACGATTCAAAGGCGCCTATGCGCGAAGTGAAGAGAGTGCAGTTTGGCATTTTGGGTCCTGAAGAAGTTGTAAGTTTAGGCTAGCTTTAATATATTCTTCTCTAGGTTAGGCCCATGCAGGGGTAGTTAATTAACTAGCTAGGCCGCCAAAGTCCAACCTAACTAGTGGTTACTTGGGTTTAGGACAACTCGTACCGAGGTTATTTACTCTTGTTGAAATTCAGGTCAACTTGTACCTACCGATTTCAATAAGAACATTATTCATTAGCTAGCTAGGTATTGTAAATCTGCTTTTTTAAATAATGTTCATTGTTATTTAGTTTATTTTTTTATTAGTGTGTGGGTATTTTTTGATAGATGGGTGACCAATTGAAAAGTTAAATCACACAGTAGCCTACTATAGGGCGCCAAGCCTAGGCTACTACTAACTAGGCCTAGTAGTAGGCTTAACCTGGCTAGGCCTCTCCCAGGGAATTTGCATTCTGTATGGCCAAGGCATGGCGGGTAGAAAAATCATTTTTAACAATGTAAAGCAAGAGGTTTTTTGAGAAGTGATATAGGGCCTAATTTTGAAAGGTTTAAAAAATATATATTTTTGGCCGATTCATTGACATGGGTCACAGACATTAGAACACATTCATTATTATTCTCTTCCTCAACAGAAACGAATGTCAGTGACGGAAGGTGGCATCAAATACCCAGAGACCATGGAGGCAGGCAAGCCTAAGCTAAATGGTTTGATGGACCCCAGGCAGGGAGCTGTCGACAGAAGTGCTCGATGTCAGACCTGTGCCTGTAATCAGACGGAGTGCCCAGGACATTTTGGACACATCGAGTTGGCTAAACCGGTGTTCCATGCATCTTTCATGACAAAGATTATAAGAACTCTTCGATGTTGCTGCTTCTTTTGCTCTAAGCTATTAGTAGACCCGGTTAGTTAATTAATAAATATTCCATGCAAAAGTTTATTTCACATTTTATTGATGAACTATGTTAGATAGTAGCCATTTATACAAAAAAAATATATTATTGTATGTGTCTAATATAAAAGAAATGAGAGCAGCACTATTAAGACCAACTCGTAAAATTTAATCTCTAGCTTTCATCCACATCAGGAGACTACACTTTAAACTTGCCTAAGTTGAATACAAAATGCAGTTCAATTGAAAAATTGTTCGACTTCGATAAATTTTGACTTACAGTTAGTTAATGGAAAAGACAACAACTTGGCATGTAAAATAATATCGATTTAGAGATTATATGAGTTAAGCAAAGTCAGTGTAGACCAGTTTAACTGTTCAAATGTGTATGTGTGTCAATTGTCCAAAAAAATCATTTTATCATTTAAATTTTTATTTGAAATGCAAGTTCTTACTTAAATATACAAAATTAAGCAATTCAATTTATTCAGTTGTCTTCTTTTTCTTCAACTCACAGTAATTTGTGTGATATTTTAAATTATTTTAAAGCATATTTAAATTAATTGACAGTTTATAGTGTATTTATAACTTGTTTTTCTTAAAAAAAAATGTTTATGAAATTTTGTTTTATTTTTCTAGGAGCATCCAAAGTTAAAAGAGGTCATCAGAAAGTCTAAAGGTCAGCCTCGGAAACGTATGACCCATGTCTATGACCTTTGCAAAGGCAAGAAACTGTGTGAAGGCGGCGATGAGATGGACAACCAATTTGATGCCACCTTGGCTGAGAGAGATGGGGAAGAGAATATGGAACCAAAACCAAAGGTAATGTCATTAACAATCTGCTCGCCAAACACAGAGATCTCCGTGTTTGGTAACACCACGCTTGACTATCACGATTATCTCAGCTTCATTGTGCGAAATTGCGTAAATCTCTAAAAGTGAGTCATTTTGATTTTGCTGTTATGGGTCACAGACTGTGATTAGAATAAAGTGTTTGGTACCATTATGATTGTAAAGCTAAAATGTTTATAATTCTTGTAGCACTACATGTCAATCTGATCACACATGCACTCTTAACAAGCTTCGGAATAGTGTTAAAATTTGATAAAAAGTCTGGCGGTGGCTGATACTATTTTTTCAATCTCCTGGCAGCAAGAGTGTTAAGTGGTATGAGTAAATACATTCATTTTTGAAATTCTGAAAGTAATGTATAACATCAAAAGATTAACCATAAGAGAATCATGACATATAATTTTTCTTAATAATTCTAGGGTCATGGTGGTTGTGGACGGTACCAACCAAAGATCCGCCGTACAGGAATTGATTTGGTTGCTGAATGGAAACATGTCAACGAAGATTCACAGGAGCGGAAGATTAACCTTACTGCAGAGCGTGTTCATGAGATCTTCAAGCGCATCAGTGATGAAGAAGCTGAAATCCTTGGGTTTTCCCCGCAGTTTGCTCGTCCAGATTGGATGGTCATTACTGTTTTACCGGTTCCACCTCTGTGTGTGCGTCCAGCTGTAGTTATGTTTGGTTCTGCTAGAAATCAGGTATTACTTTGAATCACTTCTACCACACTAATATTATTGTTTTATTATTGTTATTTTTAGAATTATTTATTCATTAATTATTGTTGTTCACCCTAAAGAGTTCAAAGCTTTTATTGTACAATGCAGTATACAGTGTTCCATTTGTTTGGACAGCTTTGTTAAATGAGTTTTTCCCCCTTGAAGAATGACCGGTCGATTTTGGATGATAAATTGCATTAAGTGAATGTCACAGTGTTACCAAACATTAGGGAGCTTTTGATTTGCGTGACAAAGTAACTTAGAACGGATTCGCTCGCTTGTGACCATCCTGCGTTCTCTGCACAGCATAGATATTAAATTTGGGTCAAACTGCTTCCTAGAATCCAGATGACAAGAACTCAACATTCTTGCATGCACAGATGATATCATCATGTGACGTCATTATGTTCTAGTTCCTACCTTCGAAAGCTGCCTATTTTTTATGTGGATGTTTAAGTCCTGATGATTGATGGATTGACATTTGTTATCTTGTATTTACAGGATGATTTGACTCACAAGCTGGCTGACATCATCAAGATTAATAACGAGTTGAAACGTAATGAACAGAATGGTGCTGCGGCACACATCATCGCAGAAAATGCAAAAATGTTGCAATTCCATGTCACGACTCTATCGGATAATGAGTTACCCGGCCTACCACGTGTAAGAAAATCTTTCGTAGTATTCTTTAAAAGATGAAGCATATTTATAATTAATTATGACTTCATAAATGAAATTTATCTCATTCAGAAATTATGACTTAAAGAAATATGACATTCAGGAAACAATATTTGGAAATGATGAACTTTGGAGGTAATGAACTATAACCTTTTGAAACTCGGCTATATTTATTTTACTTTATGTAGGCAATGCAAAAATCTGGACGACCACTCAAATCTATCAAGCAAAGATTAAAAAGTAAAGAAGGTCGTATCCGTGGAAACCTTATGGGTAAGCGTGTAGATTTTTCTGCACGTACCGTCATTACACCTGATCCAAATCTTCACATTGATCAAGTCGGTGTTCCACGTACAATTGCGCAAACAATGACGTATCCAGAGATTGTCACACCATTTAACATTGACAAGTAAGGAAATGTGTTTTTTCAATCACTTATTCATTCATTATTTGGATACATTTGTTTTTTAACATTTATATATTTAATTTTATCAAAGTAGTAATTTATGTTATGGTCAATTTTTTTATTAGATAAATAAGTGCAGTTATAATATTTTTAAATGAATTTATGTAATTTACACATATATTTATAATTTTGTTATATTCCTTTTCAGTTTTCATTCTGATTTTAAGAAAATAATGATAATTTGATATTCAATAAGTCAAGTACATCTGAATACACACAATTAAAAAAATAAACTTTTATAAAAACCTGCTTCTACTTAATAATCTTTTTACATAGCCGTCATATTTTTCTTGTTTCTTTCACAAGACTGCAAGAGCTTGTAAGGCGAGGTGACAATCAATACCCAGGTGCCAAGTACATCATTCGTGACAATGGTGAAAGAATTGACCTGCGCTATCACCCTAAACCCAGTGATCTTCACTTACAATGTGGATACAAGGTATTCAATTTTAAATTCCAAGATACCTGGGAAATCTTGCAGGATTCCAGTCATCATACGTATTAAATGTTCGTGGACACTTAAAGCTCTTATCCACACTATAACATTTTATGAGATTTGTCTATGTGTGGACGTGATATAACATCATGCCTGTATGTGTGCAATTTTCACAAATTTGTCACATAAATCTTGAGAGTGTAGATCGAGCTTTAAGTCCTGTCCAGACTATCAAATTTTATTAGACAAAAACATGTGACATGCCTAAATATGGTCATGATGACATCACATGATCACCATATATACAGTATTATACATACAACAGTTTTTTTGTCTAACAAGATTTGGTAGTGTAGCCAGAGCTTTAAACCTAAGTATGCAACTGTGTGTGTGTGTTGTAGCCGTGTTTGTTCAGAAAATATGGCCCTGTTTTTCAACTGTTTTCTGATACTATGTGTAGGTTGAGAGGCATATGGTGACTGGTGATTTGGTTGTGTTCAACCGTCAGCCTACTCTTCACAAAATGTCCATGATGGGGCATCGTGTCAAGGTACTTCCCTGGTCTACATTCAGACTTAATCTCAGGTGAGTCCAGGACCAAATAAGGCAAATTAATTTAGTTACAGTAGAATCACTTATTGTGACACCTTAGGAACCTGTTAAATGGGATATCCTGTGAATAGGGGTTGGCCAGTGTTAAATGATATATTTTGCCTTCCCTCTAGGCCAAAAATATGTTCCCTTAATTGGGTTTTCAGTAAGTAGAGGCGTAACAAAGGAGAGGATGGACTGTATGAATTTTATTTAGTCTTAGTAATAGTGTGAACTGCATAGAGACCTTTGTGTATAAGTATCTACATATATTTATTTATTTCTAATCAAAATCCAACAGCTAAAAATAATCACCACTTGCAGGCTTGTAAAATAATCAAACAGACATTTAGAAAAGAAATATAAAACAACAACAAATGCAATGAAAAAAATATTTGCACATGACTTTGCCAGAAGAAATACAAACAAATAAATAAATAAGCACAATAAAAACTTAACAGAAAAATACTCAAGGTAATCAAATATCAATTTCCTAAATTTGTTAATAGAATTACTAAAAATATGGTACTGCATAATTTAGCTTAAATTTCTTGTTTTTCTTTCACAGTGTGACAACGCCATACAATGCAGATTTTGATGGAGATGAGATGAATTTGCATTTGCCACAGTCACTAGACACAAAAGCAGAGATCAGTGAGATTATGAGAGTACCTCGACTGATCGTCACACCTCAGTCCAACAAACCTGTTATGGGTATTGTACAGGATTCACTAGCTGCTGTCAGGAAGTTCACAAAGAGAGATGTCTTCCTTACAAAGGTAAGCTAAGCTGGTCAGTACATGGTTGGCGCAGCAGTCATGATTTGGGCTCTAACTTGTAAGGTTAGAAAATCATTTAGATGCTTGAGTACCTTGTTCAATCCAATCTCCTTAGTGTCAGCCAGCCCTTCAATGCAAGTTATTTATTGAGTGCAGTTTTAATGAGATAGACATTCATATTATTGGCTTTGTGTCCACCCATGCTTGTGTGTCTGTTGAAGAGCTCACTACAAATATTGGAAAAGAAGAAGAGAAGGGGACTGTCTTCTTGTATATAATTACTATTAGTACAGTTCAGCATTTATTTCATTTATTCCTGTTTATCTTTACGTTAAATTACATATATAATTTTAGTATTTTATAGTCATTCATTTTTTTTGTATATAATTTAATATTTAAATATAGGAACAAGTAATGAATTTATTGATGTGGCTGCCAACCTGGAATGGAAAAATGCCACAGCCTGCAATATTAAAACCAAAACACCTGTGGACAGGTAAACAGATGATGTCGCTCATTATTCCCAACGGAATCAACTTGATTCGTACCCACAGCACACATCCCGATGACGAGGACAAAGGACCATACAAATGGCTCTCTCCAGGAGACACAAAGGTGTGTTAAGAAAGTTTAACAGATGACAAAGAATCTCTATAGTTATAGGTTTGTTTTTAATGCATAACATTTCATTGTCGAGTACGCTCAACGCAGGTATTCGGTATCCACACACCAATGTAGAATATACATTTGAGATGCCTGTGTTAATATTATTTATACTTTATTATTATTCAATTTATTATTTCACAAGTAAAAAAATATATATTCAGCAGATTCTGAATTTAGGTATTTTGTACTAATGTATATTTCAATTTTCTGTAAATATTTCTATGATTGCAGGTCCTCATTGAGAATGGTGAGCTAATCTCCGGTATCATCTGCAAGAAGACCCTCGGAACGTCATCTGGATCTCTGGTTCATGTGTCATTCATGGAGCGAGGGCATGAAGAGTCAAAGCTCTTGTACGGCTACATCCAAACTGTAGTCAACAACTGGTTGCTCCTGGAGGGTCACTCCATCGGCATTGGTGATTGTATTGCTGATTCCAAGACCTATGAGGACATCCAGAACACCATTAAGAAAGCCAAGCGTGATGTCATCGATGTCATTGAGAAGGCGCATAATGATGATCTGGAGCCAACACCTGGTAACACTCTACGACAGACATTTGAAAACCAGGTGGGTTACTAGACTTGCATGTAGTATGTTGTAACATATGTGGTTCTTTGTGTCTGTACGCTCTGTGATTTAAGAACCTAAAAAAATATTAATGGGTACATATGACTCTTCACTTCAGGTGAACAGAATTCTGAATGATGCTCGTGACAAGACTGGCGGCTCAGCCCAGAAGAGTTTATCAGAGTTCAACAACTTCAAAGTGATGGTGGTGGCTGGGTCAAAAGGATCAAAGATTAACATCTCCCAGGTAATTATATGAAAAGCAATTATTTCAGTAAAAAAAAATCTACCTTTGTAAATATTCAGTATTGAAACTTAAGTTGTAATTATTTTAAAATAAATAGTAAATTTAAAAATAGAAATGAGTGATACATAATAAATTCATGTTTGTAGGTCATTGCATGTGTGGGTCAACAGAACGTTGAAGGTAAACGAATCCCGTTTGGGTTCCGACACAGGACACTGCCACATTTCATCAAGGATGATTACGGTCCAGAGAGTCGTGGCTTTGTGGAGAACTCGTACCTCGCTGGGCTGACGCCATCGGAGATGTTCTTTCACGCTATGGGAGGACGTGAGGGTCTGATTGATACAGCTGTGAAGACTGCTGAGACAGGTGAGTGCTTATTCCTCACAGAGCGTGGAATGCTATCGGGCTGGCCTAAAGACAGTCATTGTTTGTTAGCTGTCATTAATCCTTGTATTATCATCAATATTATTGTCATCATCATAGTAATCAAAACATCTGTTATGGAGATGAATTTGGAATGGAGTAGTGTAGGTTAGTGGTTAGGATGCTTGCCTTCTAATCCCAAGGTCCTGGGTTCAATTTTCGTAACAGCAGGAAACCTCATAAAGAGGCTTGGTCTATCGTCCATCTTGTGATTGTATTGTAATTACGTTACTTGCTGTTGAATGCAAATTAAATAAATAAAAACATGCACAACAGATTTCTCTCACATTAACCTGCCCAGAATCATTCACTCCTGCAAATTCTGAATTACCGTATAAGAAATTTGATTGCTAATTGTGTATTCTCAATTGTTATAATAATGATAATAATCACAATAATTAAGTGGTTTTGTATACGATCCTTATAAATCTAAAGAAAATGTTAATTTTTCTACACAATTAATATACCAATTTTGCAGGTTATATCCAGCGTCGTTTAATCAAAGCTATGGAGAGCGTGATGATCAGATATGATGGAACCGTACGCAACAGCAATGACTACCTCGTGCAGTTGAGGTATGGCGAAGATGGCCTAGACGGTGGCTCTGTTGAGTTCCAGCAGTTGGCGACGTTAAAACCTTCCCACAAGGCTTTTGAGAAAGGATACAAGTTCGACTATACAAATGAGAAGTAAGTGGGGCTGAATCACACCACAGAAATTATTACAATTTTAATAATATTTTAAAAAATAATTCGAAAAGTAATTAAACAGTAAGATAGTTTACAATCTGATAATAGTGAGTGATAATGGCATAATGAAGATAAAAGTAAAACAAAATGGCTGTGTATTATCTACATTAAAATTTATTTAACATTTCAATAACCAATTTTTTTCTCTAAGGCTACTCCGCAAAAACCTTAATGAAGACATAGTTCGGGACATTCTTGGAAACAATCACGCCCATCTTGAATTGGACAAAGAGTGGGAGCAACTCCTGGAAGATAGGACAATCTTAAGGGAAGTTTTCCCATCTGGAGAAAGCAAGGTATTATTGGTATTAATTGTCTTAGCTGTAGCACTACTTTAGACAAATTACAAATCATAGATCAGTAGAAATAGGATTTTGCTTTGTCAATTTGTAAACTGGACAATGGGATAAAAAATAGATGAATAAACTAACAGTAAAGAGCTGTCTGTAAGAGGCTGGTGAAGAGGTGTTTTTCCCACTTGTGCTGGGGCAGGGTTGCTACTTCATTTGTGCATATGCTGATATTAACAATTGATCAGGTTAGTGCTTCGTTATGGACCACTGCAAAGACCAGTTTGGGTTGAAAGCTGGGTACCGATCAAATGTAAACTTGAGGACAATTAAAACTAAGTGATGGAATCGGATTTACCTAGATATTCTTTGATGAATTGACATTTTGGGAACCCAATTTTAATACTGTTTGAGAGTTTGTTTTATTTTTCTACCATTTAATGTTTTTTTTTTTCAACTGTGGAAAGCCAAGTTTATGAATGGATAATTATTATAACATTAATTTTCTAGATTCTCCCAGATTTTACCATGTATTATATTTTTAACTATTTAAAATATTTTGTTTTTTTCTAGGTTGCATTGCCATGCAATTTACAGCGTATGATCTGGAACGCAAAGAAAATCTTCCGTATCGATTCAAGAAAGACTTCAGATCTTCATCCATTGATCGTTATCGAGGGTATGTTTTTTCAGATATTATGTTTTTCTTTTAGCAGTGAATATTTATTTTGGGAGAGGTAGTCTATTAATATACTTAAATTCATTTGTTTCAATCCGTGTACAGGGGCAACTTAAAAATACAAATATGCACATAATATAACATACATTTTTAAAACTTAATTGATTTTATCCATTTAAATGATCGATTAAATATTTTAATTGCTTTTTTGATGTGCCCCCCACCCCCTCTCATATATTACCACAGTTTATCTTCAAGTTTCTTTGAATTTGCTTTGTAGGTATCCGCAAATTGTGCAAACAGCTTGTGATTGTCAAAGGCGAAGACTCCATCAGTAAGCAGGCACAGCAAAACGCCACCATCCTGTTCAGCAGTTTACTTCGTTCCACATTCAGCAGCCAGAAAGTAATGCAAGAGCACCACCTGTCATCCGAAGCATTTGATTGGCTGCTTGGTGAAATTGAGACTCGGTTCAACCATGCACATGTGAGTACAATTTTTCCTCTTTCACAAATAGACACTCTGTTAACCAGTTTCATTTTCACGAAACAATATTTGTAGAATCTAATTGAAGGTGTAAAAACAAGAGAACAGCCAAGTATGGTAATAATTAAAATATTCTGTCTTTGGTGAGATGATAAAAGTTAGTATTTAAATTATTTAATACTTGTAACTAAAATGACAAACATTTTTAAAAAACATTAGCACAGACTTTGACTACATAGCTTGCACACAAGAAAATGAAAATTGAATTTCTAAACAAAATAGCAATATAACTGAGTAGAGTTTAGACATTTAAAAAGGAAAATATTATTAGTTGTGGTATAAAAGTAAGATACTATTTTTATTATCTGCTTAAGGGTCTTCCTGGAGAAATGTGTGGAGCGCTCGCAGCCCAGTCGCTTGGCGAACCTGCCACTCAGATGACATTGAACACTTTCCATTATGCTGGTGTGTCCGCTAAGAACGTCACGCTTGGTGTGCCCCGTCTTAAAGAGATCATCAACATCTCAAAAAAACCAAAGACGCCCTCGCTCACTGTGTTTCTTACAGGAGCTGCGGCAAGAGATGCAGAGAAAACCAAGGTAGGCTTGTGTATTAAATGTTAAGTAATAAATGATACAGATATTGGTATTAATAATAATGTTAATAAGAAATTTTAATTTGACAAAATTCATGAAGAACATTAATACGGTATTCAGTGTTAGTATGAAGTAACATTATATATTTTAATTTGATTTAATCAGTATTGTTCCACATTAAGAAAAGATTGTGATTTGATTTATGCACACATTTTTAAATTGTTTATTTCTTTATTCTGAATAACAAATAGTATTCAAGGATAAAAACAATAGAGTACCAAACTAGCAAACTTCTTTCACTTGTGGTCCAAAATATTAAATATTAAATACAGAATGATAATCAAACAAAACTAAATGAACAATAAATCAAACATTAGTCTTCCAATATATTGTCTGTTTCTGTTAATCATTATTTTATTCAATAATAGGATATTCTCTGTCGTCTTGAACACACAACTCTTCGGAAAGTCACTTCAAATACAGCAATCTACTATGACCCTGAGCCACAGAATACAGTGATCGAGGAGGACCAGGACTGGGTCAACCTTTACTACGAGATGCCTGATTTTGATCCATCTCGCATTTCACCGTGGTTACTACGTATTGAGCTGAACCGTAAACGTATGACCGATAAGAAGCTGTCCATGGAACAAATCGCGGAGAAAATCAACGCCGGATTTGGCGATGATCTGAATTGTATTTTCAACGACGACAATGCTGAGAAGTTAGTTCTTCGAATTAGGATAATGAACAGTGATGAGAATAAATACAACGATGTGAGTATTAAGCATATGTTTATGATGATAATAATATCATCACAATTTGAATGATAATTTTAATATAGTAATTGCAATAATAGCAACAATGATGTAGATATAAATATTTAAACATTACTAATGATAATATATTTATTATAACGTTAATGATAACAAAGGATTTTAATATTAACAACAGTATTATGATAGTAATATTAATGCTACAGTGATAACAATAAACTTAACGCTTAGTGTCTGCCAGAAAGGCGCTTATAGCGCTGTCCAATATCACTAGAAACCGAAACCAAAGAGAGCATGGGATTCAGAGAATACGAGCTTCGCTTAATCCTCCTAATCTTGTTTGAGACACAAGACCACAAAAAGCAAAGTGAGACTAAACTTCAGGTCTTCTTTGAACTATGTATAGAAATGGAACATCCAAATTATGTTATGCAAGGCCGGACTAAATTGTTATAATTAAAAGTTAGATTGCCTAGGAACTGATTAAAAACTTTGCACAGATTGGTTTTAAAACATTTTGAACCAGCATGGTTTATGTGTAAGATTTTGAAGTGAAAATGTGTCAATATATAGGGATTTTTTTTTTTATTACAATGTTAATAATAATCATTATTTGTGTTATTAGGAGGAAGAACAAGTAGACAAGATGGATGACGATGTCTTTTTGAGATGTATCGAGTCAAATATGTTAACAGACATGACGCTACAGGGAATAGAACAGATTGCCAAGGTATCTACTATCACAAAAATATATGATGGTTATGCTAGGAGTAGTAATAATGCGTATATATATATATGTATATATATATATATAGATTAAAAGGCAAAATACTGGAAAACAACAATGCTGTGGGAAGCAATGGCTGGATCTCAGTAGAGATACAAAAATGATAAGCAACAGCTAAAAAGTAAACGTAAGTAAACAGCCAGAAATAGAACCAGAGCTTTCGGACAACACTACAACTTCATAACCCTCAGTTCCTTCAACAAGTCCTGTCTGTCCACTTCTGTAGAATTTTCTGATTAAAAATATAATTGTATAATATAATAATATATAATATGTCGTTCTTATATAGCGCTTCATGCCTTTACAACGCCTCTGAGCGCTTCACATTACTACCCCGGTCTTTGGATCAAACACATATAGAACACATTGAACACTAGATTAAATTATTAAATTATATTATTATTCCATAATATTGCAGCTAGTAATCAGCGCAGTGTATGTATGTATATAAAAATCTGTTCAGATTTGCAGTATGTAACAATTTTATAGCGATACACGAAAGAATCTGTGATTGTGCCAGTTCTGTCCACACTATCATAAAAATAGTATGCCCATATATAGTCATGATGTGCCTATATATGGTCATGATGTGATGTCGTCAGGACGATAAAAAGCTAAAAAGCAATTGTTCATATCGAAAACAATTGTTTTTACTACTACGATTTTATCGTTTTTCTATGATTATGACGCCGTTTGATTTGTGAAAATATTTTTTAATTGTATACGATACATCTTTATCGAATCGTGCTGATATGAAAACTTCTTATTTTATTTTCTATTTGAACAATTGCTTCTTAGCTTTTTATCGTTGATCGTTATTGTCATAGTATAAACATGCCTTTAAGATGGTGTTTACATCAGCAGGTGATTAAAGTGCGCTCTAAACATCTGAGATTTAAGATAAGGAATAATTTACTTAAGTATCGAAAGAGAAAGCTGAAGGATTGGAGTGTGGATGAAACCTGGCCTGTGGTTTTTTCAAGGGCTAGCTGGACCGTGGTTGCCAAGATATGTTGGACCTGATGAAGTGAAATTTAATACAACAATACTTTTATTACAGTACAATATCAATTGTATACCTTTAACTTCCTTATCTATAATATACATTCCTTGGCAACTATTTCACTTCACTTACCTTTTCTCTTAATGTTATGTAGCACCTAAGACCACTGGTATCTGTAATCCTGTATTTGTTCAACTATACAGTGGTATTTGTAATCCCATATTTTTTCAGGTATACAGGACTATATAGAAAATAAGCTTGTAACCTAGGAGTTCCATGTGACTGTTTCTCTCTTTAGACCTTCCTGACATGGGACAGGGGCATAAGCTGGTTTTGTTCTTGGGTGTAAAATGCCTTGGGGTGTGAAAATTAAGAATGTGGAACTAATTCGCTATTCTAATAAAAACTTATGGTCATTTTTAGTATAGTACTATGCGGGATACATTTTATATCATGATGGTTTTGTTGCATTGGATAAACTGCACCCCAAGTCAACAACAAGATATCAACCACAGACTAGTGTTGTAAAATTAGTGAAGTGTTCTCAATCTATAAATTGTAGTTTTGGACTGAAACTTCTTATGATGCGTGGCACTCGGTTGAGGATCCTGCTGGTTGCACAAGCCACCTAACATCTTTAGCCTTGTGTGTTTTGAAATATTTGCAATCTTGACCTGTAGACTAATCTCTACATGCAGTTCACAACAATGTGTGTATAAAAATTGTTAAAAATATGCATAGAGTAAATCAAGTGTGCATCAATTAAGTGAGTTAAATGGCATTAGAATGATTTCTGCTCTATAAAAATGCAGGAAAATAAAGTAAAATAAATAAATACTAAAATTTAAACACTGATTAATTTACAGGTGTACATGCATCTCCCACAAATGGACAACAAGAAAAGAATTATCATCACCGAAGAAGGTGAATTTAAAGCAATACAGGAGTGGATCCTGGAAACAGATGGTACCAGTTTGATGCAGGTACTAAGTGACAAGGATGTCGATCCGGTACGCACAACGTCCAATGACATCTGTGAGATTTTCCAGGTGAGAAGTCCAACATGTTAATTATATGTAAACAGAAAATCAAATAGTTTTAATAACTTCTATATAGTAGCGATACCCTAGATCAACCTCAGCACCCAGTTCCAGTCATCCAAATTATTCGAGTAATTGCCCATGTTTCATCATCCACCAAAATAATTAAACACTAATTTTCTCTCATTTTCATCTTAAATCTCTTGTTTTTGTTCGATTTCACTTCTTTAATGAATTATTTTGGGAATGCGTACCTCACAATAAGCCCTGTTACATAACACTGTTGCATTATATACACCTGGGTCAAATTTATTGTTTTCGAGGTAAGTTCATAAAAATGGGCATGTATTGGTTTATCCAGGTAAGTATTTCACTCACAGCCATAAATGCTTTCTTCCATTAATCATATATTTTTGTTTAATCAGGTGCTTGGTATTGAAGCTGTACGTAAAGCTGTGGAAAAAGAAATGAACCACGTGATCTCGTTTGATGGATCATATGTAAACTATCGTCACTTGGCATTACTCTGTGATGTGATGACCCAGAGAGGTCATCTTATGGCTATCACTCGTCATGGCGTCAACCGACAGGAAGTTGGTGCCCTCATGAGGTGTTCATTTGAAGAAACGGTAAGTCTTTAGCATTCAACTTTACAATCTCAGTGTCCTGTGTTTGAATCCAGTTACTTTTTATTGTGTTACAATTTTTTAAACTGCAGCAGGCATGGTCAACCCACCTCATGATAGGCATTTTACACTTGAGGACGGAGAGCCGTCGACGACAATTTGGGTTAAGTGCCCAAGTGATATGGTCTTCATGCTCTGATGAGCACAGAACCACCGTCCCTGTTTTCCTGTCCCGTTGTGTAAAGTCCCTATTATAAGTTTAGTTGGGGCTAGCCATGCCAAAATTAACATATGTGACCTTTTAAATTGACCTTTTAATATATTCATATTCTCAACATTATAAGCTTTAAAATGAAAGGTCACTTACTGGGTTAGACTTACTATTTCCAAAGTTATGCGTAAATAAAAGTATTATGGCTTCTCTGGACTGAAGCATACAATACAGTGCTGTCACATTCTTATGCTAATTACGCGGCTTAACATTTAGTGACAGTACGCTGGTTTTGGAATGCCAAGCCTCAGTCATGTATTCTCTGATAGAAACTTCAAAACTTTAGGGGAAAACCTGAGATTTGTAGTTTTGTAAAGTTATCAACTTATATCGAGTAATTAATTAAAAATGGTTTCTGTCTGAATGCTATGAATAGTAGTAGTAACTTTTCCTCTACGAATAAATATCTCTCTTTCTGTTATTGTTAGTTTGCATGATTTTCAAAAACTCCATTTCCACGAACAGAGTTTCACTCATTGAAAATTATGTTGGTTTCATTTATTGAAAATACTGTTGGAAATTATTACAATGCATAAATCAGTTAGGAAATTTGGCACATGATTGAAATATTTAATTTAGTTGTAATAGAAATTTAATATCACCAAAAGTGTTTTTAAAAGTTTAATTGTCTGCAATTCATGCACAAGTGTATATTTAATTCTTCATAATGAGCAATCAAACATTTAAAAATTTATTTTGTGAGATTTTTTGTGATTATCTTATTAAACAACTGAATGTTTAAGTACTTATCAGATATAAAATGAGATAAAGCAGTACTCATTATGTTAATGTGTTTGACAAATAGTGTCCTGTTTAAATTCCAGGTTGATATTTTGGTTGAAGCGGCAGCGCATGCTGAAATTGACTTTGTGAAAGGGGTCAGTGAAAACATCATGCTAGGCAAGCTAGCCAGTGCTGGCACAGGCTGCTTCGATCTGCTTTTAGATGCTGAGAAGTGTAAATATGGAATGGAAATACCTATACATACAATGGGTCCAGGAATGAGTAAGTACTTTGATAATATTGACGTTCTTGTGGTGCACAAACTAACTTTCACTTCAATTCAATTGGAATCTATATTCTGGTTGGTTAATTCATTACATAAGCACTGGTCTTCCATGGTTTGAAGTTTGGCAACTTGAATACAAGCAATAGAATTAAACATAAAAAATGTAAAATGAAGAATAAATGTAACATTCGAAAGGATAAACAAATGTAAACAGCTTCAAACCTTGTTCTGAAGCTGTTTTCCTTATAAAGAGAGAAAAATTAGAATATAATAATGATAATAATTATAGCTATAATAATGGAAATTATTATTATTATTATTGTTTTTGAATTTTGTAAAATAATTCGTACAAATAATTAATTGAGTGATTGATGATGATTATAAATTATGGACACTTAATGGCATGCAGCTTGTCATGCCAGTTGGAGTGGTTTTTGGCTATATTTTTTGTGTGTTTTTCCCCTACTATTTTTACCCAGAGAGTCGTCAGGTCCTTCTGTTGGCCTGTTTCTGATTAGTTCTGATATTGATTTTCATGGTGGTACAGCAGAGTTGCCATTAGTTGTTGTTATTCGTAAGATAGAAATCCTGGCGTTTCGCAAATATTTTATCCAGGGATCTATATTAAAGACTGTTAAGATAAGGAGAGAGCCATTGATAGTCATAACAACCTTGTCAACAGAATATTTTCCTTCCAATTGGGAATTGCTTTCAATAGATATTAATTGTTTTGTATTTTCCTTGTCCACAGTGCCCGGTATGCCCGGCATGTTCCTTGGTGGCGGACACTCCCCCAGCAGTAGTATGTCACCCCAGATGACACCATGGGGGTCTGGGAATACACCCGCGTATGGAGCTTGGTCACCAGCTGTTGGTAAGTTAATAATACACCGATACATTTAACTTCTGTTACATCAGAAGCAAGTTAGTCATGTAATTTTAAAACAAATTTAAAGAAAGAGTAAATAAGCAAAAATAGAGAAAGTGCAATATATATAGATAACAAAATGAAAAAAAAAAATATGTTTAGTTAAATTTTTCCTTTTACAATCGAAGAATATTCACATTAAGTATACATTTGTTATATATAAAATATTATTATTGCTTATTTCATTAATAAATGTGTTCTTTTTAGATGTTTATTTTGGCAATTATTTGATCTTTCAGGAAGCGGCATGACCCCAGGAGGACCAGGATTTAGTCCATCTGCAGCTTCGGATGCCAGTGGTATCAGCCCGGCATATAGCCCAGGCTGGTCACCACAGCCGCAGTCACCAGGCTCCCCCATGGCTAGCCCCTACATCCCATCTCCCGGCAGAATATTATCTCCTGGCTATTCTCCATCGTCACCTGCTTACCTACCAGACTCACCCGGTGGCGTAACACCTCAGAGTCCAGGATACTCACCAACCTCACCGTCGTACTCGCCTACCAGCCCGAGTTATTCGCCGCCGAGCCCAACCTACTCGCCAACAAGCCCGAGTTACTCACCAACCAGTCCTAGTTATAGTCCAACTAGCCCAAGCTATAGCCCAACTAGCCCCAGTTACTCACCAACTAGTCCAAGTTATTCTCCAACTTCGCCAAGTTACTCACCCACTAGTCCAAGTTACAGCCCAACTTCTCCAAGCTACTCGCCGACTAGTCCCTCTTATAGCCCAACATCTCCGAGTTATTCGCCTACATCTCCAAGCTATAGCCCAACCTCCCCAAGTTATAGTCCTACTTCACCCAGCTACTCCCCAACAAGTCCAAGTTATAGTCCAACGAGCCCGAGTTATAGCCCAACAAGCCCAAGTTATTCACCCTCATCTCCAAAGTACTCGCCTACATCTCCAAGCTACTCGCCGACGAGCCCGAGCTACGGACCGTCTTCACCAAGTTACAGTCCAACCTCACCCAGTTACAGCCCTTCTTCACCAAGTTACTCGCCGACGAGCCCAAGCTACAGTCCGAGTTCTCCAAGTTACTCGCCAAAGAGCCCCAATTACTCGCCCACTAGTCCATCATACAGCCCAACATCACCTAGCTACAGTCCAAGCTCACCCAAGTATACACCGACATCTCCTAATTACAGTCCGACTAGTCCATCTTACTCGCCGACTAGCCCAAGTTATTCACCCGCAAGCCAGCAATATTCACCGACGAGCCCCAAGTACTCGCCAACAAGCCCTAGCTACTCACCTACTAGTCCGAAATACAGCCCGACTTCGCCTAGTTACTCACCAACGAGTCCAAAGTACAGTCCGAGCTCCCCAACATATTCACCCACAAGTCCGAAAGATTCAACATACTCTCCTACATCATCGCAGACCTACTCCCCTTCGTCGCCTTCCTACAGTCCTGACGACGAATAAGTTACCAAGAGTTGCATAGAAGACTGAAAATGCTCACATAAAATGTGAAAATGATGTACATATTATCCATGGCAACTGAAAAAAATATTGTTATGAGAAGTTTAGGATCATGAATGAATTGAAATTGTATTTGTTCTCATGTTAATCTACTCTGTAATGTAATGATTGTTGACTTGTATAACTAAAAGTGCCTTGTGTAGCTATTTATACAGAAATAACATTAAAAATGTGATTTGAAAATTTTTAAAGAATGATGTATTGCATAATACAGTTAAAGTGAGGAAATTCAGGGGTATGCATATTTTGTGCCCAGTAGGGCATATCATTCTAGATTTCATTTGTACTTTAAATGGACTAAATCATATGCTTGTTTTAAGAAAGTATAATGCATACTCCAAGTATTGAAATACACGCCATCGTGTTGGGATTCAATATTTCGACATTAATTATGTCATCATCAGGAATTCCTGATGATGACATAATTAATGTCGAAATATTGAATCCCAACACGATGACGTGTATTTCAATACTTGGAGTATGTATTATACTTTCTTATCTGAGATTAATCAGTGGACCTTTCGGTTTTTGGAAAATGCTTGTTTTGTTCCTTCCATTCAAGCCTATAATTCTAGAATATCTAACTTTGTCACAATCTTGTTTTGTTATATTCAGTCAGGCATACCATTCTAGAAATTTCATTTTTACTTTAAATTTCCTGGTTTTATATAAACACCAAGTCATTTTTTGAAAGGAGTTCTGTCACTTTGTTGTTTTGTTCCATTAAGGCAAATCGTTCTAGATTATTCCACTTTAAAAGGGTTGTCCCCTGAATAGGGGTTGGCTATAGTGTTAAAAGATGTGCTTTCATTCATTTTGTGGCCAAAAGTGTCCCCTTAATAGAGGTGTACCCTTAATAACAATGTCCCAAAGGAGGAATTCTACTGTAATTATATGCCATGTGTTTTTGCTCTATTCGGTAAAGAGCACTGTTACAAGCAGAGTGCTGCTAATACATACCTCTGAAGAATGTTGGGACATATTACTTTAAAATAAGGATTTATATAGTGTATATATCCATTTCTGAAAGGTCAGTGTACTTTCTTACCCCTTTTGGATTCAGCATCAATTGTGCACACATTGATGCATCTTCCCCCTCTTCATCTAGATGTGTATAAGAGACAGCCCTTCAAGTGCATGGAGGGAATTCCTAGTAATGTAAGACTTCTTTAATTCAGCACACATATTTAAGCACTGACTTTTGTTTCAAGATTGTTGGTATTAGAAATTTGGTTATATAAAGATAATATAATATAAAAATGCACTTATGAAGTGAAGTAAAATGTAAATTCCAAGTTAAAAAATGTGACATGAGAATAGAGGGTGTTTTTATGAGCTCCGAAAATCTGCATTTGTTTTTTACAATGTATTGCAGGAAACAAATCATATTTTGATATACAATTGATCACTGTAAATGACAGAGAGGTGCATCAATTTACAATCTATCGATTTTGCTATGCATTTAGGCTTCCTTGCTACGTGTACGAGGGTCGTTTGAACGCAGGTGCGACCATGATGATATCTCTTTCCCACGTGTGTTTTATAGTCAACAAGCGTAAAATGATAAGGATACAGCCATTCTATGCTGGTCAGATCAGAATATTTTTATTTTAATTGAACTGATCAGTGGACTCAAGTTCATGAGTGAAAAGCCATATCGAATGTATGTTACTGTTTTATGTTTTAAATAGGCATTATGCTAGAGGAGTGAATATCTTGCATGCAAACTTATAAACTATGAACAGTGAATTTGTTAATGTCCCTATTTCGTGTCGGTGGTTTATGCATGTCTAGCTACAAAGGACCATGCCTTGTAAGCTTAGACCGAGATGAAAATTTGGCGTGGACACGTGACATGGGCACATAACTCGCGTATCGCACACCTTTTTTCATGAATTAGGATACGAAATTTAAAGAGATCTATTTGAAGGCCTAGTGGTTATTATATTGTAGTCTGCCAGGTTTCAAAACACTCAGTTGGTTTTTTGTCATGTGTGATTAGTTCCACTATGTACTGATTTTTGTTAAAGAAATCTATGATTTTTTTTTTTACTGAAAAACTGAATTTTCCAAATGTGTTTAAACTGAATTGTATGTATTTTTTTTTTTTTTTTTGAAACAAAAATATTCAGTGTTTGTAAGCGATGAAAATGTTTAGATTGTATAGGGTTCGAAGTTATTGAATAAAAAAAATTACAAGAAAACTATTATTGTAACTTGTTTGTAATTTCTTACGTAATTTTGCTGTCGGACAGGAAGAATCTTTGACGTCTTTGATAATGTTAATTACCTCAGAGTATGCTCAAAATTTTCCAAAATAGATCAATGGCGTTCAGTAAGAAGAAGGAAACGCTTGTTCATTAATTTACGTCTACGTTCGGTTTTAGTTATTTCTCACATTGTCTGGGCTAAGCCTACTTCCCCGTACGCTTGGTTGAAGTTTTATATCCATTATTCACTTCCACACGCACTTTTGCTGTTGTTTGCTTATTAAATTAAAAGTCCTTCAGTCCTATTACAGTAATTTATGACAGTTGCAAATATAATCAAAATGATTTATGTAACGACGGTATTGGAGGTGGGAATACATCATTCATTCTTTAAAAAAGAACGGAACTATTAAATAAGACTTTTTCAAGAAAATTGTCCAACAGACCTACCACTTCCGCTATGATAAATAAACTTTGTTCCTTGTTGGTCTCTGTACCACCTCTATCTTATGAGTGAGGAGTAGTGTATCTGTCTCTTATACACATCTAGATGTGTATAAGAGACAGGGCTACTGTATTTATTATCGTTTAACTAGCAACAAGTTTCGGCCTAGTAAAATTTTCCCATGAGCCCGGCATTTAGGAGACAGGTGCACTTGTGGGTACGGTCCATGGTAATAGCTTTGATAAGGGGTCATTTGGCGGAGGTAAGTTCTATCACAATTTCGATTGTGTTTGAATAATTCAGGAGACCGCGATTTGGTTTATCAGGGGCTTCGCACGTCGAAAAGTGTTCAGAAGAATCATATACTACCACCAATGACCCCACGCGGTCACCTGCTAAAAGTCAAAAAGCTCTGTGAAGACTGAATAACTCATGCGCTGCCCAACTTGTAGGACTACCAAATAGAGCGTAACATAATGTGGTGTGCATGACCTGGTGGAGATATTTTTATATTTTCCCAAAACTATCGAGAAATCGAGATACCGCTTTCAATCTGTATTAGGCCTATTTACATAATTTATTTGACTGTTTATGTGAAACCAGGAGAACAAGTCGCATGACTTTAAATGAAGTTTCACAACCTCATACAAATACGATGAGTGATGGTTAGGTCATCTCGGAAACATTAGCAGAAGCGTGACTGCACTTGCATTTTACGAAAATCATTCGTTTCACGTCATTGCCGCGCGACAAAATTGTTTTCGACGAACCGCTGACGGCGAGTCGCGTCGTAAAGCGCTCATATATAATGGAGATGGGTTCGTCGACTGACAACATTGACTGATTCTATGGTGACTGATAATAATTGATAAATGTAGTACTTCAGGTAATTATTGAAACTCTAGATTTCTGTACACATTGTACTTATGGTGATATTAATTATTAATATTATAGTTCCCAATTGTCTGCACTTCTGGTGAAATATAATATGTATATTACCATTTAAGGCCTATACTTATTTTGCATGTGCATTGAATTGGCTTGTAAACAATTATACTGAAAAGACTGCAAATCAACAACCAGATTTGTTCAAACATTGTGTGCTGATGAGGCCTACTGATTCTTTTAGGAAAATTAGGAAATTTCATTCGAAGTTGGCCGACACCAGAAGTAATGAAATACAATTTGGGATTTACAACATTTGTTCTTAGTGCTGCATGTTTTATTATCTTTAAAATGATCTAAAATGAAAAAAATATATAGGCCTATCTCAGGACCGCAGAAATTTTTTTCCTCTATCCCCGCTATCCAGAGCTACCTTCCAAGGACCGCTAACTTTTGTTGTTAACTATACTGCCCTCTTTGTTGGTACATTTTCATGTGTTTTTTTCATTCATTCAAGGTTTATTCCAAAATGTGCCGCAGTTAAAAACTGAATTACAACAAATGGTTACAATATAAAATTATTAAAATTTACAAATATAAAAACATTAGGAATATAGGTCTATTTACAAATATTTGAAACATAGAAAAACAACAATTCATCAAGATCAATATATAAAAACGAATGAAAAATTAACGCAGGAAACCTAGAAACCTAATATGCAGTACTCATCATCATTATCATCATCATAAAAATTATCTTTATTATACTTATTATTATTATTATCATTGTTATTATTATTATTTATTTATTCATTTATTTATTTATTTACTTACTTACTTACTCACTTACTTACTTATTTATTTATTTATTTATTTATTTATTTATTTATTTATTAAGGGCAGAGCTTATGTCAGAGGGGTCCGAAGTCGCGGAGTCTCTAGAAAATCGGGACGGCCTCCTCTCTTGCAAGCAAGGAAACATCTCCCAGAAAGTAACCCATCTCCCGCAAATTCATAATAGTTGTATGTTTTTACTATTTTATTATCAATCGTCTCACGGAAGTCCCTGCCGATGGGTATCGCCATGAGCAGTAAATTAAAATTGAATATATATTAAGGAAGCTCATTAACCAGATCCCTCGGAATGGATGATTTCTTCCAACCTGGGACCGCTGTTATATCCATTTCAATATTCTGAACTTCTCAATAATTTCGACAGTCCAATGCTGACCATAGTGACTTTGATACTATTAAAACGAGGAATATTGGAGAGGCGTTATTTGGTTATGTCTTCAATTTTGAGCCCAATCCTGGAATTTTTCCAGGAACACAAAGGTTTTAAGACCATTATATACACATCAAAATACCGAGTAATTATGATATCATAACCTTTCTATTCAGCCACATTTCTCGTTGGTCATTATAGGACAAGATTGCATGATTTATTTTCATAGCCGCACAGTTTGAAAACTAGGCTTAATGTGTTCCAGTTTCTGACGTGTTTAGAATTAAATGTGCTGAGGTATTTGACATCATGATGTCAAATACCTAAGTACATTTAATCCCACAAGATTCTAAAAAAAGCTAATTTTTCTCACATTTTATTTTTTCACATTGGTGACACTGACGCCTATTCCCCGCCTGTCCCCTCTGAGTACTATTGGGGATTAAATCATTTATTTTAGGTAGAGATATAGCAAGACATGTTTATAAACGACTCCTAGGATTATGCAACTGACTGCCAATTTGTATAGGTTTATTGAAAAATAAGAAATACTGTAGGTCTAAAAGTACGAGAGCTTGGTAGTTGCAGCTCCGCGTGGAACAATCAGCCATGGTTCGATGGAAAAGATGCTGATTGATTGGTTAAATTTATTAATTAATTTTTATTGATTAACTGATTTGTCACTTGATTGATTAATTGATTGATTGTGTAAGTTCATTAAATTGATTGATTGATTAATTGGCTGACTGCTGACTGACTGATACAATTGAATGATTGATAATTGATTAAATGATAAAATGAATAAATTGATATGATTGATTAATTGATTGATTTGTTGTTCGGTTGGTTGGTTGGCTCTGATTGGTTATTGATTGATCAATAAATTGAATAAATTGATACCGTATTTATTCAAATAAACGCCCGGGGCGTTTCTTTTTTGAGAAGTGTTTATTCGGGGAAGGCGTTTCTTTGTGTGTGTGTGGGGGGGGGGTGGAAGGGGGTGTATGTGTGTAAAATGGATAAAGGTACTCAAATAAACGCCCCTTAATTTCACTGTAAATAATTACCGTCAAAATATGTTATTGCGTGATCATAAGGTTAGAAACAATGCACCGTAATTCTAATCTAGTGGAACATTATGCATAATAGAATGTTGAGAATGATGTTGCTTCCATTAGATTTGTTTACAGACATTTAGTGGGGCATTTATGCGGGGAACAAATTTGAGGGAGGCGTTGTTTTTTTTCAAATGAGGCTCCAGAGGGGAAATTTATTCGAGGGCGCGTTTATTGAAAGCGGGGCGTTTATTTGAATAAATACGGAATATATAGATTGATAAGTCGATTGTGTAATTGAATAGATTGATGAATTAATGAATGAATTGATTGATTGAGGGTAATTACAGACACGTGCAAACCAACATGAAATGTGTCGGTCCTACATGTTCTGAAGCAAACCGATAGGATGAAAAAGTGACATCACCAGATGACCCGCCAAACATGACACCGGACGCTTCTGAAGTTCAGTCAATTTACGCATAGCGAAAACCTCAATACCGGACTGCTTGTTTGGTAACGCTTTGAGATCTTAGAATTTCACTGTTTCGTAGAAAAGGAAAATTACTCTGTTATGATATAACGAAACATATAATATGTGTTGATCTACAAATAGTTTTTTGACATGTTAAATGATTTTACGCACTGTTATCGACAATTGACCACAATCAAAAAAATGTTTACATGTAGGACTGCATATATACATACATATATATAATAATAATAGATGGATTTATGTAGCGCTAATAAACGAGATCTCTATGCAGTGTGGAGCATAATTATAACTTATTTAATTGTGTTGATAGGCCTAATACATCTGATCGTGACATTCTCAGTGGCGGATACACTTTTTGCACGAGTTGCAATCGAGGACCTACGGTCTGAAAGGGTCGGAATCCATGGTCAAGAGAGGAAAGTTTTGGTTTCGAGCACCCATTTTGTAGCTTCGTGGATCCGCCACACATATTTTTTGTTTGCCTTGTTGAAAACAATAGTGGGCTTGTGAAATGCTAAATTTCTATGTATGCTCACCAAAAGACGGAGAGGATTATATTTAAACCCACCACGCTGCTTTCACAATAGATAATCACCGGATATTTTTGTGTTTTATGCTAATGTCATGAATACGGTATGTTTCCGAGAGCTTATTATTTATTACTGTTAACGGTAGGCCCCTAGTGAAAATCAATTGCGTGAAGATGCCCTTGGTTTTGATTAGTATGTTGGGACATTCCCTAAACCGTTACGTCAGTGTTTGCTTTCAATTCAAATTCAAAATTATTAATTCATCAAAATATAACTGAAAATCACAAAAACAAGACAGTATTTATACAAACTTTAGGCCTACAATAAGATAAAAATTATGTAACATGTCTCTTAATAAAACATTATTAATAATACGTTAATAGGCTAAATGGAAGATATGAAATTCGTGCGCACCAATTTAAAAGTCAAATTTATCTAAATCAATTTTGTTTATCCTGCTACCGACACTAGTATTGTCTTGCTTCTGTGATTTTGTCCTTATGTTTTACAGTTTTTTGCGAAAAAAAGTAAAATGAAATTAAAATGAGATGTATGGCGCCGGTTTTTCTATTATTATGAGGGAGTGCGCATACAATTTATTTAAACTTTACATGTGTATATCTTTTATATATATGTATGTTTATTTTATCTGTATTAATTGCCTATTATATATATGTATATTATCTTTATTATTATTATTATTATTATTATATTATTATTATTATTATTATTATTATTATTATATTTTATTATTATTATTATTAAATTGTATATATTTCGTTTCATTTCCTTATTTATTTCTTTCTATATTCTTTTCAGTTTGTTTTCTTCTCTATTCTTTTCTTTTATATTTAACTTCTTTCTTCCAAACTCATTGAGTCTTGTCTACCATTTCCTCTCTCTCTCGACCAGTCTTCGATTTATTTTCATCCATGTACTCGCATTCCTCCTCCACCATTCAACCCTGCCCATGTTAGAAATTTATTAATATGTTTGTACTGTGTATATAATGTTTTTAATTTTTTTTGTAAAGTTACAGTAATTCCAAGCGGATATTGGTCCTTCATGGCATTACTAAAATTGCACAATAACATTGAATTGAATAACAGATTATGATTACGGTACCAGTATGTTGCAGTAATAAACAAGTTTAAACAAGTTTAAACAAATCATTACGTGCTCTTTTTGACATTACGTTAAGACATGCCCATTACCGTGGGTCTGATAATAATCAATAATTCAAATATAATGATAAATATCTCAATAATTTGACAGTATGAATTTCCGGGACGACAATGACGTCACGTGACGCAGTACAGTTGTGAATCACGGATATGACTTGTATTAATAGTTATATCGTGATAAAATCTTAACATTTTAGCATTATGTATGGCTATTTAAAGGTTAGATAACTTGATAAACAAAATTGTATTTGCGTAAGTCAATTCGTCCTTAAATTTCTTGATATTCGATTTCAGAATTTCATAAGCCGTAACTTTGCATATTGGGCCTAATTATGTTCAGCAGGCTTGCGTAATTAAAACTCATAATGCAGTATGCTAAATGGAAGGATATAATGTATTTACAGTATCTCTGATATAAAATGTAACAACCAACAATTAATACTCAGAAACGTGTGGAGTTGAATAGCTTGGAAAGAATGATTTCAAACTGGGATTGGATTTATTCGGTGTAAACACTAAGGATAGCCCACGAAAGTCTAGAAGAAGACTTATTTCCAGTGGGGTCCTTCTGGTGGTGATTGGACAGTACACCGGGAGACAATCCCTACTCTTTTCCGACGAGTGTACTGCGTTCTTTAACGGGCACATGAGCCATAAATGCACAACGGCTTAAACGTCTCATCCGAAAGACTGTGCGCTATTGTAACAAGGAGAGACAGCGATGGGAATTGAACCGGGGACCTAGAGATTTCCACGGTTCAGCGCACACACAGTGGCTACCACCATATTAGCCGTCTGCAGCTAAGCTGCTCTCTAAAGCAGGATTTTTTCTCAAGACTAAAACAGTGACTCCCTAAGCCTCATTATAAGACTTGGTTATTAAAGCATAACTAGGCCATGTGGGAGAACATACCTACTGGACAGGATACCCAGTATATAGGCCTAAAGAAAAAAACATTAAAAAAAAAAAATAATAATAATTTTGACTGAGAAACACAAGAATTTATTCTAAATAATATTTTGACTACTCCTGTAGTCTTTGTAATCGTTAATCGTTTTATTATATCATCAAGCGTTGGCAAAGGAGTAGTCAAAATATTCGATAGAATTGATTCAAAATTTTGCATTGTAGAGTATTCATTGCAAAACATGCGAATCGTTGTAATCTAATACTTACTGTAATAGGCCTAATTTAATAGATTACTCAATATTATACTAATGCATTTTACATTCAAAAATTATATCTATGGTCAATTACCATAATTATTTTCTATTCTCATTATTTTTAAAGTAACAAACAGCCTGTTTCTCTGAAATTAGATATCATTGTTGGCGTACGTGATTCTATTCAGGAAACATACTGTGTACTTTTCCGTTTTCTTTACCGTCATATAAGTCCATTGTATGTGCACAACAGGCCTAACTTGTCGAATGAACACTGCTAATTTTGTTGACAAAGGGGCGGATTTGTTATTTGAAGATTGGGGCGAAAGAGGGAGGAGTTTAGGCAAACAACTCCGAAGAAAAACAACGGGATGTGGCCACCATTTATACCGGCTCTATTTAATTATGAAATTCACCATGTGACCCACAGAGCTCGCCACTGCGCGGCAAGCAAACTATAATGTGGTTTGCCTAAACAATATAGGGCTTTTGTTTGTGTAAAATTAACTTTGTCTGAAGTATAATTAATGAATACAATAAAATCACATTCTTTCGTGTCTAAAAAACATCCTGGACCGTAACCATTAACAAAAATTCAAAATCATCGACTATTGATGATCTAGCATGGTAGGCCTAAGTTGTATTTCAGGGTATGGCACAGTTGTGGCCTCCAGACACGGGGTCCGATATGTCCGACAGTGGAGTCCGAACTAAATGGGACGATGGGCCTCGGTCAGGATCCGGAATAAAGATACCTGATGGTATGTCTCAAATAGTGAAAAAAACACGTTATTTTGATAGGCAAGTTATTATTTTTTGGTCCGATATCCTCGTCGTGGCATCGTACGACAGGGTTCCAGGCCTTTCCCCCTTCCCCCACTCGCTGGCGCCACCACTGTGTATTCGGTTCGACCTCCTATACGTAACTAGGTACTGGTAACTGGTAACCAAATATTCTCACAAAGAATTGCTATAATTAAATAATAATAATAATAATAATAATAATAATAATAATAATAATAATAATATTTGTATTTTACAATACATTGATGATGATGATGATGATGATGATGATGATGATGATGATGATGATGATGATGATGATAATAAGGAAGCACGTGAATACAAAGGCATAATCAAGATTTTTAAAAAGCGCACACACGGAAAGAAAATCGGTTAAATGGAAAATCCGAGAATCCTATTATTACAGACTGCCTATAATGAGCTTGCAAAAATTTAAATTCAACGATTGGTTAATTGTTAAGATGTTTTCTCGCAAGTCGATAGACTCATAATAATATCGTTTCTATAATTCTTCTTATGTACACTTTAGGCGGCGGATGTCCGTCTGTAAAGTACCTGAAATCAGCGAAACCCAAATAGTTTTCGATGATTAGTGTCTTCTTAGAAGTTAATAACTTATTTAACTAATTCACTAATTTAATCCTTTAAAATGAATATTTTAATTAAAATTTGAAATTTTCAAGTTTTTTTTTTATGGTTTCAAGTGTTTATCTTTGATCTTCACAGAGCGAACAATGAACCATATCCACATAGGTAGTTCCTCACCCCTTTTATTGTTACCAAGATCCCACTAAAAGACAGCATAGACGTGCGTTTACTTGCATGTTTGTGTGGGAAATGCGAGTATTTGTGGCTTGTGGCACATTATTCGTCTAGAGCGGCGCTCCCGTGCGTTTTTTTGTGGGATAATACGTGTGCGTGCGTATTGTGGGATAATACGTGTGTGCGCGTATTGTGGGATAATACGTGTGCGCGCGTATTTCTGGACCTTTTCTGATTGGTCAGTCGTTATGTTTGATTAACTCTAAAACCGGTTTTCCACTAGGCGAATTTATTCGCGCGAATCGAAAGCATCGGTTCATGCACATGCGCATTTACATTCCTCTCGGAGTTTTTGTGAAGGGAAAAAATGCGCAACCAATCAGAGCTCTGGAAGTAAACCGACGCTTTGATTCGCGCGAATAAATTCGCCTAGTGGAAAACAAGCTTAAAGAGGTCCATTCATCTTCCTTCTGAACCCCATTGGAAATTATTCTTGTGCAACACTAGGCTTAATGGTTAAGCCATATTCAAATAGCTACGAAACGTCGCTAACAAAGTTAGTGATTTGGATTTTTACTTTTTTCCTAATAAAGAATTTACATTTATGCGCTATCTTTTCTACCGCTACTTTTGATACCAATATAAAAGTAGGACTACAATATTCTTCTACATAATGAAGTAACGCATTACAGTATTGAGATTTATAGTAAATACACCAGGGGTGGCACAAGGATTGGCCCAAAGTAGGGGCAGAGGTTCTCGACGGGGGGGGGGGGGTTGCCGGGGGGGGGGGGGGGTTCCCCCGACGAAAGCGGCGTGGTCGAGTTTCGATTAAAAGGCTTCGAAAGTGGTCCTGGTGGCGAAGCCCCCGAAAATTTTGACAATATACGGGTTCCAAAGGCTTATTAATCGATTTTAGAGTCTACTAATATGTAGCAAATACATATAATTTTTCTTCTCTCCGACGAATTGTGCTTTTTCTCCTCGACGGGGGGGGGGAGGGGGAGGGGAAGCTTTCCCCGACAGGGGCTCTGGCCCCCGCCCCCCGCTGGCGCCACCCCTGAAATGCACCCTCTTTATTTTAAAATAAAAAAGACGACTGAATTGATGCTTTCATCCATATTAAATAAAGGAATATAGGCCTACTGTATTGTTAATCAATTAACATAATTACAGAATAAACTGAATACCTTTATTATTATGTCACCATTAATATCACTACCATCATCACATCATCATCCATCATCATTAGAACACATTAAAAATCATGTAGTTTATCTATTTTCAAAAAATTACTTAAAACTGACCTATTTTCAACATAAACTGGCTTGCATCTTCTTTTGGGGGCCCTATCTTGGTCACCATTTCCAAGTACCTGGTCGTCTGTGGCAGGGCAAATGTGTATCCTGTTCCTTTGCTCGAGTCACCTAAGTAGGCGTCTGGGATTACGCTAGAGTGGAGTCGGATGGTGACCTCTTGAAGATTTTGCATTTTTGTTAAGCCATTTTTTAGGTTTTACATCATTTTTTTTACATATACTTTTTTGTTTTATGTGAAGCGCATACAAGCTTTTTGCATTATGCACTATATACATGTAACATTATTATTATTATTATCATCATCATTATTATCATCATCATCACCATCACCACCATCATCATCATCATCGTCGTCGTCGTCATACTTTACGACGTACCTCAGCGGCGTAGCTAGCTGCAAAAGGGCCCCAGTGCCGAGCCCATTGATGTGATAGGGGAATTCCCAAAAGTTCTCCGAAAATTCATCGTAAGAAGTACTTCTTTTACCCTTACTCCTAAAGGCCTGGGCTAGTACTACCGTAAATACTAATAATAATCGGATTTTCCCCTCTTAAACTATTTTAAGAAGGGCATATCCGGTCTCAGCAGCTGTTCTAAACTAATCAAGAAAATGAGTAGGGCACATACATTTTAACAATTGCAGTGGCGAATTAGGGAATTCGAAATAGAGGGACCAGGGAGGGATTTTCACAGGTACGTGGTGCCTGAAGATGACCAACATGGTTGTTGCTGAGGTAAGAAAATCAATGATTATAGCACCTCTATATGGTCGGAAATGACACTCTCAGACTTAAATTTGAAGTATAATTTCCTTTTTTCCCATTTCTTTTATAGTTAAAAAAAATTAGGTTGCAGGGGGGTGGGGGTGGTGGTGGGGCGGTCCGTCTGAGGCACCCTTGAATACACCACTGATTTGAAATCAACACATACAGTAGGCCTAATCATTAATTACTCCTCTAAAAATAGAATATTATTGAGGTGCCGGCTGGACGTTTTATTTTTCAAAAATAATACGTTGGAAATTAATTTAAATTATTATTATAGTCTGTTTATGAAATGGGCCCCTAATAGCCCTGGGCCACAGTGCTTTGCACTGGCTGCACTGCCCGTAGCTACGCCACTGACGTACCTGATTTTATAATGGACATTTCCGGATTGTTAACCAAACTTAACTGACCAATCAGAACATCGTCGGGAATATGCGCTTGTCTCACTTCGCTGCCGTTTTGTCAGACCTATGCATACGCTTTGACTTTAGCAGCAATAGTAGAAGGGCGGGTTTAGAGTAAAGGTTCATTACTGACCTATTGGCACGTAATAGTGAACAGACGGTCAATGAGCACGCACTATTATGCAAATGAGGCGGCGTCTAAAACAATCACATGCCCGGATGCTGGATGTCAGAAAATTATAACTGACGGAAACGAACGATGTTTATGTCAACTTCTACATTGACACAGGAATTCAATCAACAGAGCGACAACACTGATCAGGACATTTTGCCATTTATTGTCACTTATTAGTGTGGGACTTTCCCTTAACTTTAAAAAACGAGATGCAACTTTCTAAATAACTTTTCAATGGACTTCGAATATCCTATTTGTATTTTACAATACATATTTCTGGGTATACTGTATAGTGTAGAGACCCGCGTGACCTTGATCCGCGTCGTGTACGTGCATGCATGCATATAACATGCTCACCGAAGCAGAAATCAGAAAATATCAATTATTACCACATGTAGGCCTATATAAGCTGAGATGGTTCACAAATTGTGGTCTAAAATCACAATTTTACAATTCTAATATTCTGGTTATTTTCCAGTTGGGATTTTTGAAACACATTGAAACATTAGATTTTGGGTGCAGCCATGAGTGTTAGATCAAAAATTTACTTTAGCCCTCCGACAGATCTTTATGCCCACCCATGCTAGGCCGATATTATAGAGAAACTTCGGAAATTTATATACCCTGGCCGATTTTTGTCATGTCAGTGATTGCTACACTCCATACTAATATGAGATCTTTTAGGCCTACATAGGGCCTAGTAGGCCCAACTGTTAAAATTCTGATTTTTGTGGTCCACAACATACGGTCGTTTTTGGTCGAGAACAAGGGTCCAAACCATTTTATCTTTTTTCTTGACCGCACTGTTTAAGCGCAGCGGGAACGATTTGGTCCCAACCTCGAGGTCAATCCTCGCTGTGCATTTCACTTGTGTCCTTTGGGCAAGGCACTTTATCTGCATTGCTTCTCTGCATCCAGGGGGTACCTGGTAGGTTTAATGCCAAAATGCGCTGATTTAGCTACTGCAACGTTATGGAATACTCCTCCAGGCCGGGAGCTTGAGTTTGTGTTACATTCCATAGGCGTTTAATTCAGAGACCGGGATAATGATGAAGTGGTGATGGCATACAGGGCTTTACAATATGTGCTATATAAGTCTGCCATTATTATTAAGCTTGGTTTCCATAAAAATCGCTACAAGCTATCGCCGACACCTTTGGTGAGGCTGCTTGTCAGCCAGTATGCGTACAGCTACTACGCACAGTGCAAGAATTGCAGTGAATGGTGTAACGACTGTGTAGCGATTTTAAGGAAGAAACCAGGCTTTAGCCGGATATTTGGTTCGGGCTTCCTATCGAACTTGTTGAATCTCCAGCCAGCAAATATGGAAACATAAAATATCAACTACATTCTGTCTTCGAACGATGCTCCGGATCCTTTAAACTTCTAACTATTTAAGGGAAAGTCCCACTCCGAAAAATAATTAACACTCAGCGCCAGTTAATCCCTCACTTTTGTAAATTTGTAAATGCATTTTCGGTGTAATGCACAAGAACAATATTTTCCGTTATTTATTTTTCTCTGACAAATTGCAGGCCTAAATATATGGTCCTTGTGCAGACG
>NW_022738561.1:651133-659890 GCF_011630105.1 Anneissia japonica
TATATATATATATAATATTATATATAATATTTAAAATAATGTGTGTCAAATCATGTGCCTTAAATTCATATGATCCGGTAAAATATTTTAAAAATAGGCCTATTATTTATAATTAATATTGTCCTGATATGTTTTAAGGCTTTAATAGGTGTACACAATACTATCGTAAGTTACGCCGCTTGCACCGAACCTGAAGTGCGCCACTCGAAGGGGAATTCCCTCATTGCTGAACAAAAAAAGTGACAAGTTCCTTGTTTTCGCTTGCTCGCTGTGTATAATGGGTGTATAAATAACTTACTCGTGGTTTGTAAAAGTGAGCTACAGTATTAATCGTAGTTAAAAAAGACGTAACTGAAGAAGGAATGTTACATAGAATACAACCACGATCATGCTTGAATTTGGAATTTTAAAAATCATCAAGAAATGAGAGAAATGCATTACACATGAATAAATGGAGACGATGATGATGATAATTATAACATTACACAAACAACAAAACAATGATAATAATAATGGCACTTATAATAACTACTACCCAATGGTGGCTCCAGAAATATACTGACAAGGAGCCTGACACGTCCGACGGGGGCCGAACCAATGGGCCGACTAGGGCCTCGGTCGAGTCCTGGAATAAAAAGTCTCTGGTAGGGTACACCCAAGGGGATAGCTTTTATGACTTAGTATGATCCAAATTGTGCTTTTCGACCACAATATTAGGGATTGGTAATCAAATTAAGTTATTTGGATAGGTAAATTATAATTTTTAACTTCTTGATCTCGTCATGGCGTAGGACGACAGGGAGTCCAGCCATGTCCGACGGGGGTGTGTGTGGGGGGGGGGGGGGATGCCCTCCCTGCCCCTTGCTGGCGCCACCACTGCTACTACCACTACTATTACTGCTGCTGCTCCTACTACTACTGCTACCACTACCACCACCACCACTCTACTACCTTACTACTACCAATATATCAATGAATTATTTTAACATGATTAAAAAGTAATATGACTAAATTATTTATATATAATTATTATATAGGACTAAAAATATATACTAATTGAAGTATATGATTCACCGTAATAAACAATACATGACCTCAACCTACACACTACGGATGAGATTAGAGAAGGCCAAACATAGGCCTTGGAAATAGGCCGAAAGTAAACCTAAGTGCGAGAGTATTAGCAATTTCTGTACAAGGCTATTTGAGATGAAATATTAAACACGTATTATGTAAGTTCCAAGGACCTGTATATCGAACGGTATATTTGGGTGGGGGAAGGGGGATGAGTTTATGCTATTCGAAGCAAACACATTACTGTATAATCATTTTTGTTTTCTTAAGTATTCAATAACATCATCATCATCATTATCATCATCATCATCATCATCGTTTCCTAACCATTAGTAATTATTATTACTAATATACCTCGATCTAAACTTATTGCTTTTGGTTTTTTCATCCTTATCAATGTTTATTTGCGGTGTACCCGATTTGTCACTTATGATTTCAATGAAATTGTCACTTATGATTTCAAAACAATAGGCCTACATGCTTATGTACATAGGTGAGCAATATTACAAAACAATAACTGGATAGTCTAGTTGTCCGGAAGTGAAGTAACATCTGTCACGTACGTCATGGCTACCATCGTCGGCATTTCCGTTGCAGCCACTGGAATAAAAACATAGATACAAACGATATCCATGGAGTTAAATTACGTAAAAATAGGCCTATATGAAATTATTATCATCATCATCATCATTATTATTATTATCATCATCATCATCATCATCAACATCATCATCAATATCATCATCATCATCATCATCATCATCATCATCATCATCATCATTATCTCCATGAATTCACACGAAAGAACAAACGAACGAACCATCATCATCATCCTTCTCATCCATCATTATTTGGGTATTGGGTGTCAATATTGGGTTGAAAATGGGGCGTACATGCGAGGGGTAAAATGTGTTTGTATAGTAGAGTGCCTTAACGTAAAGATATGGGAGAATCGTTACACGGATGACAAAACTTTAATTTTTGGTGGAGATACTTTTATCATCATGCTTTTTAAGAAAATCTCTGGAACCAAAAATTAGGTTGAGAATCAATATGATCATTATTTAGTCAGAAATAAGCAAATAAAAATGAAAAATATAAAGAAAATAAAAGACTTTTTGTAGGAAAAGTCGATTTTGTAACTATCTAGATTTTAACCTTGTGCACAGATTAATAGATTACCTAGATGAAAAAAGTGCCAAATTTGGTACAGATATGGGCAGAACATTTAGAAAAAATCTCTGGAGCCAAAAAATAATTGAATTTTTTACGGTGAAAAATTGAATTTTTGGTGAAAAAATTGAATTTGTTTGAAAAAATGTGGTTTATAATATTTTTGTATTCTTGACTATTACTCCGGTATAGTACAAGCAGGTTTAGAATCTATATGGTCATTCTTTTTTCACAAATAAGCAAAATAAAAATGTTATCAACATGCTTTTCAAGAAAATATCTGAAACCAAAAAAAAAAAAAAAAAAAAAAAAAAAAAAAAAAAAAAAACTATTTTTTTGTGCTAAAAACATTAATTTTTGGTAAAAATAGAGGTTTTTTTTACATTTAAACTATAACTGATTACGGGGCGCCAAACGACACACTACCTGTTCCGTCATACAAAACCATGTTTGTAAGGGACACATCATGTTTTGTAATATAATAAATAATTTTTACAAAATATGTTTTGTAAAGACAGAATAACTTTCGTATATTACAAAACATGATTTGTCCCTACAAACATGGTTTTGTATGACAGAACAGGTAGTGTGTCGTTTGGCGCCCCGTACTGGTGCTTTGCATGTAAAGATAATATATTCTAATCAATAGTATACCTCATTGGTCGATAACATGTCAGAATCTGACATAAAGGTTTTAAGAAAAACCCCAATGTTGTTGTGATGTCCCTAGGGACCTCTGAAGAAGTAGCATTTTATGTCCTTTACATACTATAATATGAAGACCTCTGCAGTAGTGGTATCACTTCTGTTACTACAGCATGATTAATTTTGTGCAAATATCTTGAAGAAAGTACCGTATTGTATGTCCCAGTTCTCTACCCCTTTGCCTTAATTTTACAGAGTGTGATATTATACCACATCATTATTTATTGGAAAAGGAAGAGTACTTTGTAAGCCTGACAATTCTATTCCCCTCCCCTCATGGGACAAACTTTTTTCCCTCCATAAGCAAACATTCATATAAGCAATTCGACTTTTTTATTCTGACATTATGAGCGACTCACTATTCTTTAGCATGGCAGGACCAGTAGGCCTACATCAGTATCAATAATTAAGGTCCACCGAGAGCTTTTCTCTCAGAATAACAATGACTTTAACACATTAATTGACGACGGCAAAATCCGTATTGTTAAATGTTTATGTTTAATACACAGAAACGAATCACCAATCCAATTAAAATAGTCGTGTGTTTTTATTATCGCTAAATTATAATCTAATGATTAGGGCTACTAGTATTCTGTCCATCCATTTTCATCCGGTACTATTAATCGCCTATATAGGAGGATCGAACCTTAATGAGATACATAGATATTTTATAACCCCCAAAATCGGGGTGTGCACTTTCCTCCTTTTCCTGTTCATCAATTAAATTCTAAATCCTATAGTGGCTAAAAAACACCTTGATATGGCTTTTACTGAGGAAGAAGCTATAAAAATAAATGACTATTGACCAAGTTAGGAGCGGTTATGATATTGACAATTAAAATTATGCTGATTCACAGACTGAACAAACAGACGTAACAAATTCTTAACTTGACAAAGAAACATTTTCTTATTTTTTTTCCCTCATTAGTAGCGTACTCCTGTACTTTCATAATTCAAGTTCAGTTTTATTATAATTCCAAATTTTTTTCAAACAACAGAACAATTCAAAACAAAAGTACAAACGAAACAAGCAAAGTTTTTTTTTTTCATTTCCGATAAAGTAAAACTATTCCCACCAGACACCATTACAATTGCCGTATTCGACTTCGTTAAATCACGCCCACCTGCGCAGAGGTAAAATTCGAATAGAAAACTGGTAAATATTCGACAAAACAAATGGCTGCATAGTTACCGCGATACACGCTGCTTAATCAAGGCTGCTTCGGATTGTGGCAGTATGGGTTTTTCGTAAAAAAATGTTTTCATCCAGTTTTTGAATTTTGTTAGCCTACAATTATTTTTTGACTTCAATGTGCGTAAATATTGTAATTTTTATTTTCTGAAATTTAATCTAAATTATATATTAACGCAAATGTTGTGCTAAATTGACCAATCGGCCATATTTTTGTTGGTCACGTGCATAACTTAACGCACGCTGATTAACGAATTCTGGTTACGTAAATTTTCGTTGTCAACGAAGTCTATTTTACCAACCAGTCGAATGAAATAATACTCAACGAAAATTCGTACTCAACGAAATGAACCAGTCAAATAAGCCCAATGTAAGCATTTCGAATAGGCCTATATTTCAATGATGATGATAATACATCGTGTAGCATAGCTCTCAGCGACTGTTGTCCTATAAATAAATGAATAAGGAAATTGTGTAATACAATGCCTCTGACGGGATCGAACCTGCGATCTCTCGCTGTCAAGGCGAGCGTCATAACTTTTCTCTTGTGTATGTGGGGTACAGTATTAGTACTATATTTGATGCACATACATGAAACTGGGATATATTGTTTATTTCCATTATTGTTATTGCCGACTGAGATCTGTGTTCCCACACTGATATTAGCCTCATTATAATTACAGTTTCCAATTAATTTATCTGTTAATTATTTCTATTCTTACTCCGCCCCTTAGTTTTTTTTGTCCTATCACCATGTTCACTATATTCTACGAAAATGTCGACCAATCATATTATACTTTACTTTTTATCATAATTAATGTAATAGCCAACTTATATTTTGTTTGTCACACATGCTGATGAAGACCCGAGGACGGGTTGAAATATTCCTGTTTTGAATAAAATTTGCGTTCTAAGTCTACCAAGTCGTTTTTGTCCTATCACCATGCTCACTATATTCTACTAAAATGTCGACCAATCATATTATACTTTACTTTTTATCATAATTATTGTAATAGCCAACTTATATTTTGTTTGTCACACATGCTGAAGAAGACCCGAGGACGGGTTGAAATACTCCTGTTTTGAATAAAATTTGTGTTCTAAGTCTACCAAGTCGTTTTTGTCCTATCACCATGCTCACTATATTCTACTAAAATGTCGACCAATCATATTATACTTTACTTTTTATCATAATTATTGTAATAGCCAACTTATATTTTGTTTGTCACACATGCTGAAGAAGAGCCGAGGACGGGTTGAAATATTCCTGTTTTGAATAAAATTTGTGTTCTAAGTCTACCAAGTCGTTGACATCTCATCGAGTTGTATATATATACATAACTCGATATATATACATACATATATGTATATATATAACATATGTAGTCCTGTAAATAAATGAATAAAGAAATTGTGTAATAAAATGCCTCTAGCGGGACTCGAACCTGCGATCTCTCGCTGTCAAGGCGAGCGTCATAACCATTAGACCACAGATGATTAATGGTTAAACAGATGCAAATAACCACCAGATACACTCCACTACACAGTAGGTACAGCTGGAAACAAATAGTTGCTATAAATCAAGATTTACCTAGTTATCCCGGGCCCCATCGAACCTAACAAAATCCCTAATAAGCTTCATTAACCACTAGAATTTGTTACTGGTAGCCTGGTAGTACACTCACTGACAATCTTCACATAGCACTTCGCAGCACTTCGAGATACAAAATAAATTGATTGTGGTTAATGAAGTTTATCATTAGGGTTTTCAGTTTTTGTAAGTCAATTACCTTGTTATCTCATAACCATTATGCCTTGCCTAGGACGGTCAATGCTTAGGTTCGCTGTATGCGTTCATAGCTTAGCCTATAAGCAACGAATAATTCATCGCGTAAAATCACCCCAGATTTGAACTTTTTGCACACGAGACGCAAAAAATCGGAGGTTATAGTTATCAGTCGAGAATATGAAAATTCAGTGCAAATGAAAGTGATGACTTCATCACTGACTTTTTTTTTGTAGGATGTTTGTCGAATACGGTTTTTATTGATGGATAGGCTCTATTGTTCCGTCTGTATGAGGTAGTGCTTAATATATATTTTTTTCATATTCCGTTAACTTTGTAGCAGTATTGTGTTAAGCCATATGACATATTTTAATTTTTATTATTTTCCTAATTTGTAATCGAAGTGACTTAATACGTCAACTATTAAGTCACTAAACACGTCTATTATTAAGTAAAAGTATATATACATAAACAAAACAATAAAAAATACTTTTAATTTATTTTTCATTTTGTTAGTAAATAGTTAGTAGATATTGTTTGTATTATCTAAATCATGTTTTACTTTGTGTATCAATGCAGTAGCAAACAACCCAAGACTGATAATTGGCTTTAGCAAAATAAAAAATAAAAAGCCCCCGCCCTCATCACTCTTTCAGCCAAGAAAGAGTGATAAACTAATATTTTTTTAATAATTTACGTATTATCGTGGTATATAACTGTAACTTTGTTGCAGAAGTAAAAAATTTTTATTTGATATGTATATTTAAATTTTTTTTATATTATTTTTATTATGTTTTATATTTATGTATAATTTTTCGTCCGTCCATATTCAACAGATTGTAGTATCTTTGATTTAGATTCCTAGATATTATTTTATCTAGAAGGTGTTAAGCATTTGATTAGTTATTTTTGTTAACTACACCTTACCCCCTTTTATCAATTATTATATATACAACTATTCTTGACAATAAAACGTTGAATTTTAACTTGATAAAGGTCGACGACCGAAAGATCTTGTCGATTCATAGAAACACATCGTCTGTGTATAGGACAGGTCTATTGAATTTTGCTGCGTAGCCCCGTAAACACAATATAAATGAATTCATACGATTACTATCAAAACAATCAGCATCACGCAACAAAAAGAAAAACATTAAAACGCTGTCTCTTATACACATCTAGATGTGTATAAGAGACAGATAGTATATTGTCCTCGGTTTGGTACGGTCAAAACCCCGTCCCCTCCGGTGTGACAATAATGTTCGCTACGCTTGTCTAATCGTGTATTACTGTAACACTACAGTTTTCGATGGTTAGATCAGTGATACGACAGTGATAGTCAACTATAAAAGGGTTTATTCGTGCTCTACGTGGCCACAAACAAGACGCAGCTTGTCCACGCCGGTACTCCTCCGAGACTCGTCTCCCCTAGTCTAGTCCTAGACTTTCGGGTGGCCCACGAGACTATTTTCCGCGGGAACATCACGTAATGTTGTATGTTGAACGGTTACATTACGTCACGACTGGAGACTTCCTAAAGGAGTTAGCAGACTAACGTAGGCATAAGCCACGAGGGAGTGTGTGTGATTCAGTGCGCATGGTAAAAAATGTAGGCCCTACGTACCTTGCAAAAGGGATCAGATTGCAATCACGTGTTGTCTGCTTTGGTACAGTAGTCTGGTCGAGTGGGTGTTTGTAGCAGTTCCCTTGCGGGTGGGACGTCGAAGACTAAAGGAGGGTAAAGTTTGGTAACAGATGATATGTTTTGTCTAGAAACACCAGCCTAATCTTTTTGCAGATTGATAGGTCTACGTTTAGAATTAGTTGTACATAATTGTTATTACCGAACTTTCGACATCGCATACCACAAATTATGGAATAAGTCTATATGACGCGCTTGTCGTATAATCGCCGCGGTAATTATCCGGCGTAGGCTGGAGGTGGGTTAAAATAATAAAATAATGACAATTAAGTTTTCATTGGAGTTGGAACAGTGGTGGCGCCAGGACCTGCCCGACGGAGGGGTTAAAGGCCCCGACGGGGGGGGGGGCTAGTGGAGCGAATCGAGTCTCACTTGGCTGGGGCCTGGGGGCCGCTTAGGGCCCCGGTGGGGGTCAAGCCACGGGTATTTGATGAATTATGGCGATTTTTTATTACTTATTTAATAGGCATCGAGTTACTATAATATGACTTCATGTAGGCTATGCTTTCTAATGTTGAAATCAGTTTCAAACCAAAACATTTTGAATAAAGCAAGAAACAAATGCACAAATGCAATGTAACTATCTAATTTATTTTCAAATCCTCATTCTTGAAAGTGAAATTCTATATTTTTGAAATTTTGCATTAAATCTGTCAACCACGCTGTCATGGTCGAGGCTGCTTCAACTATCACGTATTTCAACCATCATGAGGCTATCTAAATGAGCATTTGTCATATTAACAGAACGCAAATTATTTTTAATTAGTCTCATTGAATTATTATTATTATTATTATTATTATTATTATTATTATTATTATTGTTGTTGTTGTTGTGATGAAAAATTAACACAAACAATATAGTGGCTAAACGAATATTACATTTGGAATAAGCATTTAGTTCCACATTCTCAATTTTCGCATCTCCCATGCCGAAACGAGCCTCGGATAAATGATTTCGGTCGCGGGACTCAATCGAGAGTTTCCTACACTTTGACTTAGTATAAAAATATAATTTTATTTTGACCAGTTAGCACGCCCTCTACCACGAAAAATGGAAATTTCAAGAAAACAAAATATTATATATAAATATATATATATATATATATATATTTATATATATATATA